>NC_057799.1:138143546-138153300 GCF_018294505.1 Triticum aestivum | reverse complement strand
GACGGGGTTCGGGCCCCGCGGGCCGGATCTGGGCTCGCGGGCCCGCGGTGGGAACGGCGGCGGCAGGGACAGGTGGCGGCGCGGGATTCGTCCGGGACGGCGGCGCGGATACGTCGGGCGGCGGGAAATTTCTTCCGGGCGCGGGGTGGAAGAAGGTAGGGTTTGGACTGCAGATGTATTTCGGGATGCCCACATATTCATAGGTAGAGGGAGCTAGGAGGCTCCAAATGAGGTGCGGTTTTCGCCCACACGATCGTGATCGAACGACCTAGAGCATGGAGATGACTTGGAGGGGTTTTGGGCTGGTTTTAGAGGGGGGTTTTGCTGGACAATCAAATGGACTTTGCGGATGCCCGGTTAACCGTTGGAGTACCAAACGACCTCCAAATGGAACGAAACTTGTCCGGTGGTCTCCGGGTGGTATAATAAGGCCACTTGACAAGCCTCGGTCCATTCTGAGAAAGTTTGACACCCGCACACGAAAGAAAACAAGAGGGCTGTGCCGGAGGAGATAGGAGCGCCGGATTGCAAAACGAACAACGGGGAAAAAGCTCGGATGCAAGAGACGAACATGTATGCAAATGCAATGCACATGATGACATGATATGAAAATGCATGACATGACAAAATACAAAACGAAAGACAAAACCCGACCACGGAGAGAATATCATAACACATAGCCGGAAATGGCAAGAGTCGGAGTTACAAATATGGCAAGTTACATCCGGGGTGTTACAACACTCCACCACTACGAGAGGATCTCGTCCCGAGATCTAGGACTGAAAGAACTCCGGATATTCGGAACGGAGGTGGTCCTCGCGTTCCCAGGTGGCTTCCCGGTCGGAATGGTGCGACCACTTCACTTTCAGGAATTTGATCGAGTTGTTGCGAGTCTTGCGCTCAGTTTCTTCAAGAATAGCAACGGGGTGTTCATGATAAGACAAATCTCCTTGGAGGTCAATCTCTTCGAAGTTGATAGTGCGCTCAGGCGTCTTGAAGCACCTGCGGAGCTGTGACACGTGGAACACGTCGTGCACGTTCGCGAAGTTGGAAGGAAGCTCAAGTTGATAGGCGAGGTCGCCTCTTTTGCCAATGATCTTGAAAGGACCCACGTATCTAGGGGCAAGCTTCCCTTTGATACCGAATCGACGAGTGCCTTTCATTGGAGAGACGCGGAGGTAGACATGGTCTCCAATCTCGAAAGCCAAATCATGATGCTTACTATCATAGTAACTCTTCTGGCGCGATTGCGCGGCTTTGAGATTATCACGGATGACTTTACACATTTCTTCAGCTTCAGTGATTAAGTCATTGCCAAGAAGTTGGCGTTCACCAGTCTCTGACCAATTGAGAGGAGTACGACACTTTCTGCCATAGAGAATCTCGAATGGGGCCTTGCCCGAACTCGCTTGGAAGCTGTTGTTGTAGGAGAATTCAGCATATGGAAGACAATCTTCCCATTTCATGCCAAAGGAAATGACACAAGCCCTGAGCATATCTTCAAGAATTTGATTGACTCGCTCGACTTGGCCACTAGTTTCAGGATGGAAGGCTGTGCTGAAGCGAATGTTTGTGCCCATGGCCTTCTGGAAAGAGTCCCAGAACTTAGAGGTGAAGATGCTTCCACGATTAGAAGAAATCAATTGTGGAATGTCGTGCAAGGAGACAATTCTGGAGGTGTAAAGCTCTGCCAGCTGAGCTGCTGTGATGGATTCTTCGATTGGAAGGAAATGAGCCACTTTAGAGAGCTTGTCGATGACAACGAAGATAGCATCATTTCCGCGCTTGGACATTGGAAATCCAGTCACGAAGTCCATTTCGATATGATCAAACTTCCATTCTGGGATAGCGAGAGGTTGAAGGAGACCAGCTGGTCGTCGGTGTTCTGCTTTCACTCTTCGACAGACATCACATTCATTCACGAATTGAGCAATTTCTCGCTTCATTCGAGTCCACCAATACGACTGCTTGAGGCCATGGTACATCTTCGTACTTCCAGGATGAATGGAAAGGAGAGAATTGTGCGCCTCGTTCATTATGAATTTTCTTAGATCACCTTTAGGAACCACAATCCGGTCCTCGAAGAACAAAGTGTCTCTGTCATCAATGCGATAGCACTTGTATTTGGAAAGACCCTTGTCGATACCACGTTTCACCTTCTTCACCATGGCATCAAGGAGTTGTGCCTAACGAATTTGATCTTCCAAAGTAGGAGATACTATTAGGTTGGCAAGAAAGCCTTGAGGGGCAACTTGGCGATTCAACTTGCGGAAAGCTTCACAAAGATCCGGTTGGAAAGGCTTGAGAATTAAGCTGTTGCAATAAGCCTTCCCGCTTAAAGCATCTGCAATGACATTGGCCTTGCCTGGAGTATATTCGATACTCGGATTGTACTCTTGAATCATTTCGACCCATCGAGTCTGCCTGAGGTTGAGGTTGGGCTGAGTGAAGATGTACTTGAGACTCTTGTGATCAGTGAAAATGTCCACTTGTCTTCCCAACAAGAGATGTCTCCACGTTATTAATGCATGGACAACTGCCGCCAACTCAAGATCGTGAGTGGGGTAGTTCTTCTCGTTGGGCTTCAACTGACGAGAGGTATAGGCCACAAATTTCTTCTCTTGCATTAACACAGCACCGAGACCTTGGAGAGAAGCATCACAGAAAACTTGATACGGCTTGGATTCATCAGGAGGAGTCAAGACAGGAGCTGTGACTAGTTTCTCTTTGAGAGTGTTGAAAGCAACGTCACACTCAGGAGACCAGACATACTTCACATGCTTCTGAAGGAGGTTGGAAAGAGGCTTTGCAATCTTGGAGAAATTCTCAACGAATCTTCGGCAATAGCTTGCAAGACCAAGAAAACTGCGGAGCTGCTTGACATTCTGAGGAGGTTCCCAATTCACAATTGCGGACACCTTCTCGGGATTAACAGCGATGCCCTTGGCAGAGATGATGTGACCAAGGGAAAGAACTTCATCGAGCCAAAACTCACATTTAGAGAACTTTGCATAGAATTGATACTCTCTGAGCTTGTCGAGCACCAATCGCAAATGTTTGCCATGATCCTGCTTATTCTTGGAGAAGACCAAGATATCATCGAGATACACCAGGACGAATTCATTGGTATAGGGGTTGAAGATGAAATTCATCATCCAAGAGAACACTGGAGGAGCATTGACAAGGCCAAAAAGACACGACAGTATATTCATAAGAACCAAAGCTTGTTCTGAATGCTGTCTTGGGATATCTTCTTCACGAATGCGAATCTGATGATAACCCATACGAAGGTCAAGCTTCGAGAATACTTTGGCGCCCTTGAGTTGCTCAAATAGCTCATTGATGTTGGGAAGTGGATACTTGTTCTTGATTGTCTTCTTGTTCAATGGACGGTAGTCGACACAAAGTCGGTCCGTGCCATCCTTCTTCTTGACAAAAAGAACACCACAACCCCATGGAGAAGAACTCGGTCTGATCAAACCCAGACGCTCTTGTTCATCGAGCTGTTTCTTCAATTCCTTCAGCTCGTTGGGTCCAAGCTTGTATGGACGCTTGCAAACGGGTTCAGTGCCTGGCTCAAGTTCGATAACGAACTCAACTGGCCGGTGAGGAGGCATACCCGGAAGCTCTTCTGGAAAGACATCTTGATACTCACAAACGACTGCAATTTGAGAGATAGCATTCAATTCGCCCTTCTCATTGAGAGAGAAAAACCGAATGGTTTCATCGCGAGCAGCATAAATAATCACATCCTCAGACGAGTGTGTCAATTGAATTTCCCTGGCAGCACAATCAAGTTGAGCCTTGTGCTTAGAAAGCCAGTCCATCCCGAGAATAAGATCAATATCCGAGTCACCAAGAACAACTGGAGAAGACTGAAATTTATAGTCGCCTATCTTGATGGAAACATTCGGAAGCATCGAGTTGGCTCTCATTGACTTCGCCGGAGAAATAACACCCAATGGTTTATCTAGATAAGACCAGGAAAACTCATGCTTGGCAAAAAACGGTCTTGACATGAAACAAAGCGATGCACCAGTATCTAAAAGAACTTTTGCAGGAATATCATTAACAGGAAGATTACCCATTATCACATTAGTAGACTCCTCTGCTTGAGCTGCATTCATCATGTTCACCTTTGCAGACTTTGGATTATGCTTGACCACTGCATTGCTGGAAGATGTGACAGGGGGAGGAGGAGGAAGACGCCTTTGGTTGAAGCACTTGTTAGCATAGTGACCTTTCTGCTGACATTTGTTGCAAGTCACCTCTGAGAGTGGACGGTGATAAGGAGCATTGGACTTTGGAGCTTGATTCTGAGACTTGTTCTGATAGCCAGAGTTGGAAGAGTTGGAAGAACCATGGCCACCTTTGTTCTTCTGCTGGTAAGGCTGACGAAACGGAGGAGGAGGAGGCAACCAGAACTTCTTTGGCTTAGCTGTCACAAGTGAGGAAGAAGAAGACTGAACTGCGTCTCTGACTCTTTTCTTAGAAGCCTCACACTTGAGCTGAGCAGCCTCTTGCTTCAGTGCCATATTGTAGAATTGATCAAACTGAGTAGGCTCAACAAGAACGAGAGCTAACTGCAGATCCTCTTTAAGGCCACCTCTGAAGTGGTAGATCATGTTGTTTTCATCAGGAACGTCTTGTTTAGCGAAGCGAGCAAGTTTCTGAAACTGAATGTTGTATTGATACACAGACATGTTGCCTTGCTTGAGATTGCGGAACTCCTCACGCTTGCTCTCAACAACACTTTGTGGAATGTGGTGCGCTTTGAAATCTCGACAGAAGTCAGTCCAAGTGATCACACGACCTCCTCTGGAATCTTTGTATTGTTGATACCAATCAGCAGCTTGGTCCTTGAGCTGGAAAGAAGCGAACTTGACATAGTCCTCAGGTCTGACATTGCTACATTCAAAATGCTTGTTGATGTCCACGAGCCAATCATCGGCATCCGTGGCCTCGGCACAGTAGCTGAAAGACTTGGGCTGATTTGCGAGAAACTGGTTGAGAGTGGCAAAGTGAAACTGATTGTTGCCTTGACCTTGATTGCCTTGATTGCCTTGCCCTTGAGTACGTTCTTGCAAGAGTTGCAGAATCATCTGAGCATTGGCGTTGGTGGCTGCCATGATAGCTTGCCATGCCTCCGGAGGCGGGGGTGGTGGCGGAGGGTTCGCTTGACTCCCTTCATTGCGATCCGGATTCTGACGCGTTGGCGGAGCCATCCTGAAGAGGGTGACATCCGTTAGCATCTTGATAGACAAATAGGTAAGTAGAATCAACGGATAGAAATTGCAACATATAGTCTTCACAATAAACATTCGAACGAAGATGAACGAATGAATTCCGTAGTAAATCATCACACTTCCATAAGTTGAGAAGCCACTTAGAAAAAGATATGGAATCAACGTATGAATTCGAAGCCACTCGAATACCACAATATAAAAACAAAACAAAGTATTGGCTTGCAGAATAAGCCGGAACAAAGATATGATAGATATTTCGTCCGAAGTTTTTGTGGTGGGGCCCACACGGGCTCAATCGTACAGCACCATCATGTACAAGGCTGTGCACATGACATACGAAGCGTCCCCGAGTCGGCATAGCCATGGACTCTTTAAGACACTACGAGACCACTGTAAAATCAACCGTATACAGGTGGACCACTAGACGTCGAACCCCAATCTCATATCATGCGTCTGTCGGAAAGATATCCTAAGGCTACTTGAATTCCCACTTATAAACTCCCGAAACTTTCTGGTTATGCAATCTGGTGTTGGGGATACAGGGGACACAAAATATATCACCCAAACTAGCAATCCCTAGATCCAGCTGTATCCATCCGTCAACGCATAACCAAGAAACCCTCGGAAATCGTTTACCTCAACCTTCGAAAAGCATCCGTTATACAAGTTATGGCAATACTCCCGAACTCCCGCCCCAGTACTGGGTGGCGTCGAGGTGATCTCACCAACAACTGCATAAAAGAGATTTCGATGTCGGCGAGACTCAGGTATTCCAGAACTGCAATGATAAAATTGTGACGACAACACCTCGGAGCTCAACTCCCCGGGACACTGCCACAACCCCTAAATGTCAGGAGGCACCAAGAACAATGTTCTCGTCACAAAACCATCGGAACGATTCCAAGATACCCGCGTGATCCTAAAAATTTTTTTTTAGTGAAATTTGAGGAGAGAATAGTCAAAACTTCTACGCTAGGAGACCTCACCAGAGCGACGAAGGGACTGAGGAGTAAAAAGAATCCTACTCTCCGATATATATAATCCTAAGACTCAAAACATTTTTGTTCTAGACTCAACAACGCCAGCGATTCGATCAAGCAGGGGGCTCCTAAGTCGGGGAAGGCTCTGGTTACCAACTTGTAACGCCCACGATGCGGATATATCTCCCACGTGTCGAGGCACGACTTAGAGGCATAACCGCATAGTGGTTTTGTCGCAAGAAGGGTCATCTTCACACAATCCCATGTAATGAACAAGAATGGGATAAAGAGTTGGCTTACAATCGCCACTTCACACAATACATGAATATAAATCATACATCATCCAAAATACAAACACATAGACCGACTACGGTCAAAATCCAGATGAAAATAAGACAACCCCAAATGCTAGATCCCCGATCGTCCCAACTGGGCTCCACTACTGATCATCAGGAAAAGACACATAGTAACGACCACGTTCCTCGTCGAACTCCCACTTGAGATCGACCCCATCATCGGCACTGGCATCGTTGGCACCTGCAACTGTTTTGGTAGAATTTGTGAGTCACAGGGACTCAGCAATCTCACACCCGCGAGATCAAGACTATTTAAGCTTATAGGAAAGGAAGGTGTAGTGAGGTGGAGCTGCAGCGGCAATAAGCATATATGGTGGCTAACATACGCAAGAGAGAGCGAGAAGAGAAGCAACGGAACGGTCGTCATCTAGCAATGACCAAGAAGTGATCCTGAACACCTACTTACGTCATGCATAACACAGACCGTGTTCACTTCCCGGACTCCGCCGAGAAGAGACCATCACGGCTACACACGCAGTTGATGTATTTTAATTGGGTCAACTGACAAGTTATCTACAGCCGGACATTAACAAATTCCTATCTGCCTCATAACCGCGGGCACGGCTTTCGGAAGATAATACCCTGCAGGGGTGTCCCAACTTAGCCCATCATAAGCTCTCATGGTCAACGAAGGATAAACCTTCTCCCGGAAAGACCCGATCAGTCTCGGAATCCCGGTTTACAAGACATCTCGACAATGGTAAAACAAGACCAACAAAGCCGCCCGAATGTGCCGACAAATCCCGATAGGAGCTGCACATATCTTGTTCTCAGGGCACACCGGATAAGTCAAGCTACGAGTAAAACCAGACCTCGAGTTTCCCCGAGGTGGCCCCGCAGGCTGCTCGGTTCGGACCAACACTCGAAGGAGCACTGGCCCGGGGGGGTTAAAATAAAGATGACCCTCGGGCTCGCGAAAACCCGGGGGAAAAGGCTTAGGCGGCAAATAGTAAAACCAAAGTTGGGCCTTGCTAGAGGAGTTTTATTCAAGGCGAACTGTCAAGGGGGTCCCATAAATCACCCGACCGCGTAAGGAACGCAAACTCAAGGAACATAATCCCGGTATATCAGTAACTAGGGCGGCAAGAGTGGAACAAAACACCAGGCATAAGGCCGAGCCTTCCACCCTTTACCAAATATATATAGATGCATTAATTAAATAAGAGATATTGTGATATCCCAACATATCCATGTTCCGACATGGAACAAACTTCAACTTCACCTGCAACTAGCAACGCTATAAGAGGGGCTGAGCAAAAGCGGTAACTTAGCCAAACAACAGTTTGCTAGGAAAGGATGGTTAGAGGCTGACATGGCAATATGGGAGACATGATATAGCAAGTGATAGGTAGCGGAGCATGGCAATAGAGCGAACAACTAGCAAAGCAAAGATAGAAGTGATTTCGAGGGGTGGTCATCTTGCCTGCAAGGTTCTCAGAGTTGTCGAAAGCTTGATCCTCGTAAGCGTACTCAACAGGTTCCTCATTCACGAACTCGTCTCCCGGCTCTACCCAAGACAAGAACACAAACAAACGGAACCACAATCAACCACGAGAAATGCACAAGCAACATGATGCAAAACATGTATGATATGCAAGATATGATATGCGATGCATATGCGTGCTCCGGGAGGAAAATGATGAACATGGTAGTAATTGGAAAACCAAGCATGCCACTGGAAAGATGAGATGATTTCGGTCGAAATCGATATAAAGATCACCGGAAACGGATGCACGGTTTGCAAAAGGCAAGCAAAACAAGAATGACACGAATCTGCGATTAACAGAAAGATAGCACTTAAAATGCAACAAGTAACAATGTTACAGCACTCCACCATAGCAAGAAAGCATATGACAGTGATCTACAGGCAATGCTTGACAAAAGATAAACACTGAGCTACTGCTAGATCCCAACATATCAAGCTCAAATAAGCATGGCAAAAGTGCAAAAGATAACAGGATCACAGACTTATGAAAAACTGGACATGCCAGAAAACAGCATCAGGTAGCAATGTTCAGAGCACAAAATCAACATGCTACAGCAACTTAACATAGAAAATCAAAGCATGGCAGTGTTCTACTAAATGAACATGACAAAAGTCCCTTATTGACCATAAGCCAAAAAGGACGAGAAGATATGATGGCAAGCATGTAAACCTAGCAAGTTTCGTTATCAGGTTTCAGACTTAGCAGAAAACAGAGCATGGCAGAAATAATAATATGTAGGCCTCTTTGTGAGCTTGATGCACTCACTACAGAGCAATGAATGACATCCAAGCACACCTACAGCAAGATGGCATGTTTATGAAGCTATCCATAGAAAGAAAAATTGCATAGCATGTATGGAGCAACTACAATAAGCTTGGAAAAATTGCATATCATGTTAAGAATCTGCCAGAAATATTTTATAGCAAAAGTAGAGCAAGATTGAGTCATGCTATGGCACTCCATAACTGCAAAAAATTGCCGTAATGGATCAATTACAACTATAGCTACAAAACATCCTTACTGAACATCTCCAAAATATGCATGGATCTCTCTGTAGCATCAAGTTTACATGGCAACAAAATAACAGCAAACAAGGACTTAGAGAAATCACTAAGTCCCTGAAATCAGAAACATTACGGAGCCTAGTTTGCATGCTTGTGCTAGTCACCACAGAGATCACAAAAATACATGGACTATACCAATGGATAGATGGCATGGCATACTTCAAAACACATGTAGAGCTCATGCTCAAAAGATGCACAGATTTAATGATACAAAAATGACAAATCTCCAAGTTCTGTCAAGAACCAGAGAATAACAGCAACTAGCCCTCTTCCAACAGAGATTTGGGCATCAAGATGACATCTAATGAACATGGTGCAATTGAACAAAATGAAGAGCATCATGAGACGAACAATTTTGACATATTACACGCGCGAATCGGAGCTACATACAAGGAGTTATGGCATCACGAACAAGTGCACATGCTGAGAGAAATGCAGGACTTCGAAAAAATAGAGGGGGCTCGGGGGAAAAGTCAACGGGCTACCGATCGGATTTGGCGATGCTCGCTCGAGCTCGGGCTCGGGCTGCCGGCGAGGTAGGCCGACGACGGCGAGGCAGGGGACGGCGGGGCCCGGCGCCGGCGGGACGGCGGCCAGAGGAGGGGCACCGGCGGCGGAGGC
>NC_057799.1:138117041-138143299 GCF_018294505.1 Triticum aestivum | reverse complement strand
CGGGCCCCGCGGGCCGGATCTGGGCACGCGGGCCCGCGGTGGGAACGGCGGCGGCAGGGACAGGTGGCGGCGCGGGATTCATCCGGGACGGCGGCGCGGACACGTCCGGCGGCGGGGAATTTCGTCCGTGCGCGAGGTGGAAGAAGGTAGGGTTTGGACTGCAGATGTATTTCGGGATGCCCACATATTTATAGGTAGAGGGAGCTAGGAGGCTCCAAATGAGGTGCGGTTTTCGCCCACACGATCGTGATCGAACGACCTAGAGCATGGAGATGACTTGGAGGGGTTTTGGGCTGGTTTTAGAGGGGGGGTTTTGCTGGACAATCAAATAGACTTTGCGGATGCCCGGTTAACCGTTGGAGTACCAAACGACCTCCAAATGGAACGAAACTTGACCGGTGGTCTCCGGGTGGTATAATAAGGCCACTTGACAAGCCTCGGTCCATTCCGAGAAAGTTTGACACCCGCACACGAAAGAAAACAAGAGGGCTGCGCCGGAGGAGATAGGAGCGCCGGATTGCAAAACGGACAACGGGGAAAAAGCTCGGATGCAAGAGACGAACACGTATGCAAATGCAATGCACATGATGACATGATATGAAAATGCATGACATGACAAAATACAAAACGAAAGACAAAACCCGACCACGGAGAGAATATCATAACACATAGCTGGAAATGGCAAGAGTCGGAGTTACAAATATGGCAAGTTACATCCGGGGTGTTACATCTCCTCCTCGAGCAGTGCATCCCCGAGCGAGGAGCGCTCGATCTGCTCGTGCCAGAGCACCTCCATGGAGCCGAGGAGCTCCTGCACCTTGCCTCCGTCGCCCTCGTCAAACCTCATCGCCGGCACCGTCATACTCGACGCCATCACCACCATCTCCGGTGAGCCTCGTCGCTCATCTTCTCTCACTCTCTATCTCTCCCCTGTCTCTCTGTGTTCTCTGAACCTTCTCCTTTTTCCTTCGACAAGAGCATCCATGGCCGTCCCTACGTCGTCGCTGCCTCGAAGTTTCTCCCTCCGGCCACCTCGAGATCTGGCCATTCCTTGCTCTGGACGAGGACCAGCGCCCCGCAACTCCGGTCGTCCCCGCCGCCAAGTCCATCGCTGCCTGAACCTCCCTGCTTCGCCAAGTCCCCTGCCGCGGCCTGTGCTTCGTTTGCATCGAGCGAGCGAGGGGAGCACTCGCGTTGACCGCGCCTATAGGTCTACCGCGCCCCTTCGCGACCTGCCTTGGTCTCTCCATCGATCTGGGCTTGGCCCATGGGTGAGCAGCCCCGGCCCTCTCCTGTGCACTTTTGGCCTAGCCTGCATTTTCGGCCCGCATGTGTTTTTTTCTTGTCTCTGCGAATTTAGTATTTATCTAGGATTTATAGATTTTGCACAAAAGTCCCTAGTCTTCATGCATATAATAACCAATCAACCGTGCATCGGATTAAAATGATTTATACATGAAAAGTGCTTAGAATTTCATCTAGTTTTATAATATGCCACTCTCATCCATGTTTAAAATGTTTAAATGTTGTTTGTTTAATTTTGCTCGAATGCCATGTTAAAATGATTTATTTCATAACTAATTAACCGTAACTCGGAATTTAATAAACTTTATATGTAAATGGGGTAGAAAAATGCCTAGTTTAACATGGTGCGCTTTATTTTGCTGTTTAACAACATTAAAATTGTGTTTATGGCAGAACAGTAGCAAATTCAAAATATGCATATGGGGATTTTCCGGATTTGTTGTTTGTTGTTCCGGCCTCATTTAAACTTGCCTAAATAGATAGTTTATTTATGCTTCACCCTCTTGCCATGTTAATCAACATTTAATAGTGTTGGGTACATAAACGAGAGAGAACTAAATATTTGATGTGGTGTTTCGTCAATATGCAACTCGTTGCATATTGAGCTCCACTTAACTTGTAGTTTTGTTTGTGCACTTTGTCATGCCATGCCTCTCTAAACCGGACATGCATCATACTTGTTTGTGCATCAAGCCATGTGTATGTGGTGGTTGTTTACTATGTTGTTTATTTCTTTCCAGGTTGCTTCTCTCATTAGCTTCGGTTTCGTTGCGTAGTTGTGAGGATTCATTCAACTACATCCGTTTGTCTTCTTCATGGACTCGTTCTTCTTCCTAGCGGGATTTCAGGCAAGATGACCATACCCTCGAAATCACTTCTATCTTTGCTTGCTAGTTGTTCACTCTATTGCTACGCCGCGCTACCTACCACTTCCTATATCATGCCTCCCATATTGCCATGTCAAGCCTCTAACCCACCTTTCCCAGCAAACCGTTGTTTGGCTATGTTACCGCTTTGCTCAGCCCCTCTTATAGCGTTGCTAGTTCCAGGTGAAGATGAAGTTTGCTCCATGTTGTAACATGGATATGTTGGAATATCACAATATCTCTTTTTTTAAATTAATGCATCTATATACTTGGTAAAGGGTGGAAGGCTCGGCCTTATGCCTGGTGTTTTGTTCCACTCTTGTCGCCCTAGTTTCCGTCATACCGGTGTTATGTTCCTTGATTTTGCGTTCCTTACGCGGTTGGGTGATTTATGGGACCCCCTTGGCAGTTCGCTTTGAATAAAACTCCTCCAGCAAGGCCCAACCTTGGTTTTACCATTTGCTACCACCTATCCCTTTTTCCCTTGGGTTTTGCAGACTCAAGGGTCATCTTATTTTACCCCCCCCGGGCCAGTGCTCCTCGGAGTGTTGGTCCAAACTAGAGCCACTTGCAGCGCCACCTCGGGGAAACTTGAGGGCTGGTTTTAGTTGTACGTAGTGTTTATCCGGTGTGTCCTGAGAACGAGGTACGTGCGACTCCTATCGGGATTGTTGACACATCGGGCGGCTTTGCTGGTCTTGTTTTACCATTGTCGAAATGTCTTGTAAACCGGGATTCCGAGACTGATCGGGTCTTCCCGGGAGAAGGAATATCCTTCGTTGACCGTGAGAGCTTATAATGGGCTAAGTTGGGACACCCCTGCAGGGTATTATCTTTCGAAAGCTGTGCCCGTGGTTATGTGGCAGATGGGAATTTGTTACTGTCCGGTTGTAGAGAACTTGACACTTGACTTAATTAAAATACATCAACCGCGTGTGTAGCCGTCATGGTCTCTTTTCGGCGGAGTCCGGGAAGTGAACACGGTTCTTGTGTTATGCTTGAACGTAAGTAGGAGTTCAGGATCACTTCTTGATCATTACTAGTTGATGACCGTTCCGTTGCTCCTCTTCTCGCTCTTATTTGCGTATGTTAGCCACCATATATGCTAGTGCTTGCTGCAGCTCCACCTCACTACCCTTTCCTACCCATAAGCTTAAATAGTCTTGATCTCGCGGGTGTGAGATTGCTGAGTCCTCGTGACTCACAGATACTTCCAAAACAGTTGCAGGTGCCGATGATACCAGTGCAGGCGATGCTACCCAGCTCAAGTGAGAGCTCGATGAAGAACTTGGTCGTTACTATGTTTCGTTTCCTGATGATCAGTAGTGGAGCCCAGTTGGGACGATCGGGGGTCTAGCAGTTGGGTTATCTTCTTTTCTTTTGGCTTTGACCGTAGTCGGTCTATGTGTGTACTCTGATTGATGTATGATTTATTTATGTATTGTGTGAAGTGGCGATTGTAAGGCAACACTCTTTATCCCATTCTTGTTCATTACATGGGATTGTGTGAAGATGACCCTTCTTGTGACAAAACCACAATGCGGTTATGCCTCTAAGTCGTGCCTCGACACGTGGGAGATATAGCCGCATCGTGGGCGTTACAAGTTGGTAATCAGAGCCATCCCCGACTTAGGAGCCCCCTGCTTGATCGAATCGCTTGCGTTGTTGAGTCTAGAACAAAAATGTTTTGAGTCCTAGGATTATATATATCGGAGAGTAGGATTCTTTTACTCCTCAGTCCCTTCGTCGCTCTGGTGAGGTCTCCTGACGTAGATGTTTTGACTTTCCTCTCCTCAAATTTCACTAAATTTTTTTTAGGATCACGCGGGTATCTTGAAATCGTTTCGATGATTTTGTGACAAGAACATTTTTCTTGGTGCCTCCTGACATTTAGGGGTTGTGGCAGTGTCCAGGGGAGTTGAGCTCCGAGGTGTTGTCGTCACAATTTTGTCGTTGCAGTTCTGGTATACCTGAGTTTCGCCGACATCGAAAATCTCTTTTATGCAGTTGTTGGTGAGATCACCTCGACATCACCCAGTACTGGGATGGGAGTTCGGGAGTATTGCCATAACTCATGTAACGAATGCTTTTCGAAGGTTGAGGTACACGATTTCCGAAGGTTTCTTGGTTATGTGTTGACGGATGGATACAGCTGGATCTAGGTATTGTTAGTTTGGGTGAGATATATTGTGTCCCCTGTATCCCCAACACCAGATTGCATAACCAGAAAGTTTCGGGAGTTTATAAGTGGGAATTCAAGTAGCTCTTAGAATATCTTCCGACAGATGCAGGATATGGGATTGGGTAAATCTCTATCATAAGTATTTGTTTCCGGCTTATTCTGCAAGCCAAATCCTTTGTTTTGTTTTATTTGTGGTATTCAAGTTGCTTCGAAGTCAAATGTTGAATCCATACCTTTCCTAAACGGTGTTCTCATATTGCTATGTGAATACTAATCCTTCTTGATCATCGAGGTCATCATGCCAATCTTCTTCCAACCGACGTGCTTCTCTTCAAGTGGATCCGATCATTTCAACATTCGCGAGATCAATTCTCAGTTCTTTGCAACGGTGTTTATTCCATCTGCCCCAAGTTGCCTTTGTTTTCCCGCCCTCCCACGCTCTTTCTTCAAGGACTCAGATTTCTTAATCAAGTATCCATCTTATAGATAGGAAGTCTCTCCATTCTTTTCCGTAAATGTTCGTATCCGGTGATTCTCAGGAAGATACTAACGGAGCCTTAACTTCATCATTATTCGTTCTCTTTCTTCTCCGGTGGTTTCAATTCAAGCTTGCGTTGTTGATCATATTCATTTCCTTGTTTCAAATGTTTTCTCATGCCGGTGTATCTCTTAATCATTCACCTCTCGCTTTCCATTTGTTCCGGTGTGCTGAAGATATCTCGGAAGATTCGTGTTATCATTCCTAATTTGTTCAAGATATCTTGAGGTTGTTATCTCTTTTGAGTCATTTAATTCTACCGGTGCAATCTCTCTTCTAAATCGTTCAACGGTGTATCTTCTGAGTGGGCCCTAACCCATAGGTATTTTCCAGGATCCTACCTAACTCTTCTAATTTTCCCGAAGCTATTCCCAAATTCTTTTCGAAGTTTGACGTAAGAATGAATTATCATCAGTCAAATGTCTTTCTCCAAGATCTTTCAAATTCTTCCATCGTTGGTTCAACCTTTCCAATTTTTCATTCCAGAGTGCCTCAACAATTCATGGTGGTGTTTCTCATTGTCATTCTCAACATTTCAAGATCAAGGTAGTGATTTCTCCTAAATCTTGGACCGTTCTCTTGAAGATTCATAGTTATAGCTTATGCCATCCTCTCATAATTGTTTTCGATTGTGAGAATTCTTTTCACCCATCCGGAGCATTTCATGAGTTGTTTTCGTTTCTTGATCATCCAAAGGCCATCATTTCAGAAAATTTCTTCGTTCTAAGTTTTCAGCCTCGTTCTCAAATTATTCTAAATTGATGTCTCTTCGTTCATCTCCTTATTCTTCCGGTGCATCGTTCAAGTATTCTCTAATCAGCTCGTGATCTCTTCGTTCACTTGTATCTAAATTCTCTCAAGTTTCTTCGTTCATTTTCTAATTCTTCCCGGTGTTTCTTTATCTTTTCTTCGTTCATTTTCAATTCTTACGGTGGTTCGTTCAAGATTTCTCTTCCTTCGTTATCATATAGATTCATTCGTTCTTTCCAATCCTGTCAGTGGTTCGTTGAAGACCTTCCCAAGTTTGCGCCATATCTATCTTAATCCTTTCTACGAGAATAAGTAGTATGCCAGATCCATTGCTTGTCATCAATTTAATTGGTGAAGGATGAGCGTAATGTAATTCTTATTCTTGTTTCCTCCAAGTGATTAATTCCTTCTTCCGGAGTTCGTTCATGATATCAAATTCTCGGTTCCAAGTTGTTCATCTTTTCTTTCCGGAGCTCCAAGTTATTTCAATTATATCATTTCAAAGCTTCATCTAATCATTGCAAGGCTTCTCCCGGAGTTCTTTTCAACTTTCCCTTCTGTTTGAGCATTCTTTTATTACCGGAGTTCTTCATGGAGGCTCTACATGGTGGTTCATCAAGGATTCTTTTCATTCTTCAATTGTTCTTCAAGTTTTCTCTTGAAGTTATGACCCGCCAAGCTTTACTCTAAAATAAACATGGTGTTCAGGACATGTTTTGTTTTGAGGAGTTCAAGTATTCTTCATCTTGCATTCCAAAGTGCAATTCTTTCTACCTTATCGTTTGAGATGGTGATATGTCATTCTTGACAATTTCTTTTCATGTTTCATGATTCACAAGTTATCAAGAATGAGATATTTAAACCCATCATATTTTCTTCGTTCATGGTATCTTTTCAACCCAACAATTTCTTTGTTGATGCTATCTTGGTATAGATTTCACCTATAGCCTTCCCTAAGGAATGTAGCTTTTTGTGGTGTTTATCAATGATCAAATTTTCTCCTTCTCATCTTGGTGAAGAAGTTTTTCATCTCGTTGGTGTTATCAATTATAATAGTTGTTTCCGTAGTGGCAGAATTTTCGCCTCTATCTTGAGAAGTGTTCCATAAGCCCACTACAAGCTTATTCGTTTCGTTGTTGGTTTTTCCAACAACTCCGTTCTAACCTTCTTGGAAGGGTGCTTTCCAAGATCATTTGTGGCAGAAGTTGTCATTTTCTTCTCCATTCTTTATTCCAAGGATCTATCTTCTTTTATTTATTTCTTCCGGAGGCATTGTGATGTTGCTCTCTTCACTCATCTTCTCGGTTTGTGAGGACCGTGTTCTTTTCGTGCTTATCCATTTCCAACAGGAGTGTCGTGCCCTCTTTTCAAGTTCTTCCCATTCTGTCAAGTTTTGCCTCCCTTCTCAACCGGAGTGCTGTCTTTAATCTTTCTGACCCATTGTGCCATTCTTTCAATAGTTCCGGAGGCAGTGTGCTGTTGATTTCATTAAGTATCCTCTCATCTTGTAAAGTTCATGTTCAATTCCTTCCATTTACAGTCGGAGTGCTGTCCAAATTATATCATTCTTATTCCTTGTTTATCTTGTTTTAACCGGAGTGTTGTGTCTATCATTCCTCTTGTAACCGGAGTCTCATCCAAGTGCTTTCTTTTTGCCAAGTTCATATTCTATGCCTTCCATTTCGAACCAGAGTGTTGTCGTAATTGATCCTTATCGTTCCTTGTACATCTCATTTCAACCGGAGTGCTTGCATGTACTTCTTGTCCATGGTAACCCTTTTCTTATGTCTTTCAACCTACAAGGTTCCCGTAATGTTCCTTGTTCCTCTTTCCTAACAGATTGTTTTCAACTTTGTTCATCTTCGTTGTATTCTCTCTTTTAATTTGTTCAACCTCTCAAGGTTCGTGGTTTCACTCGTTTTCCTCTTCCGTTTTCCCTCCGGTGCCATCCTAGATCTCGGGACGAGATCCTCTTGTAGTGGTGGAGTGTTGTAACGCCCCAAGACCAACGCTCTAGACGCCTTCCATATTTTTCGTTATCGTTGTGTGTTTTATTTGTTTGTTGTATTCATCATCGCATCATGTGCATTGCATCCGCATTTGTTTTCAAAACTTGCATCCGCTCGTAGTTGCCGTGTCCCCCCTTGCTTTCGTTGACCGTTCCGAGTCAAACCTTGTTTTTCGTTTGCCCTCTTGCCGCAGCGGAGTCTCTCTGTACAGTGCACAGAACCCCTTGTGTGCGCGTCCGAAGCTGTCCCGAACCCGAACCGCTCAGTCTTGACCATTGGGTTCGGATCATCCCCAAACATCCATAAAACATCTCCGTTTTATTCTTCGGGCTACCTAACCTATTTATTTACGACCGCCCGATTATAATCGGACGGACCGGATTAGCCCTACCCAGTCCCTGCCTATATAATCAGACCGAACCCTAATTTCTAGGGAGCTGTCCCATCCATCCTCCTCTCTGCCGCCACTAGCTCCACCTGGTCTCCCCCTTCCTCGGGATCCCTGATCCAATCCATCCACCCCACCCGGCCAAACCAACCAGCCACTCCTCTCGATCCACCAACCACAGCGCCTCGTGCCTCCTCCTCCCATGGTCCTAGACGCGTCTGGCCGCCCGCAGCCGTCCCCGTCCGCGCCTACAGGAGCTAGCAGCTATAGCCCCGAGCCTCTGCTTCTTTCCCGCCGGCCTCCTCTTCCTCCTGTTTTCTCCTTTTCCTCGTGTATCCTTCCCCGTCTCTCAACTCCCCCCCCCTTTGCTTCTTATCGTAGGAAACGGACGCAGCCGTCGAACGCCACGGCCGCCGCGCGCGCCTGCCTCCATCCCTCGCACCCGAAGCCCAGCAAAACAGCGCCGCCATCCTCTGCGTCAGGAGGACGCTCGAACCTCCTCTGCTTCCCGCTCGCCTGCACGTGACCGCAAGCTCCTCCCCTGCTCCGTTCGTCGCCGTCGACCACCTCTAGCAGGACCTCCCCCAACACGCCCAAGCTCCTCCCCTGCCCCGAGCCGCATCTGCAGTTCTCCTCCTCGAGCAGCGCATTCCCGAGCGAGGAGCGCTCGATCTGCTCATGCCAGAGCACCTCCCTGGAGCCGAGGAGCTCCTGCACCTTGCCTCCGTCGCCCTCGTCGAACCTCACCGCCGGCACCTCCATGCTCGACGCCCTCACCACCATCTCCGGTGAGCCTCATCGCTCATCTTCTCTCACTCTCTATCTCTCCCCTGTCTCTCTGTGTTCTCTGAACCTTCTCCTTTTTCCTTCGACAGGAGCATCCATGGTCGTCCCTACGTCGTCGCTGCCTCGAAGTTCCTCCCTCCGGCCACCTCGAGATCTGGCCATTCCTCGCTCTGGACGAGGACCAGCGCCCCGCAACTCCGGTCGTCCCCGCTGCCAAGTCCATCGC
This sequence comes from Triticum aestivum, assembly GCF_018294505.1. NCBI lineage: Eukaryota > Viridiplantae > Streptophyta > Magnoliopsida > Poales > Poaceae > Triticum > Triticum aestivum. The sequence goes on along the minus strand of NC_057799.1, from coordinate 138,134,249 downwards.
CGCCTAAACCTCCCTGCTTCGCCAAGTCCCTTGCCGCGGCCTCTACTTCGTTCGCATCGAGTGAGCGAGGGGAGCGCTCGCGTTGACCGCGCCTATAGGCCCAGCGCGCCCCTTCGAGGCCTGCCTTGGTCTCTCCATCGATCTGGGCTTGGCCCATGGGTGAGCAGCCCCAGCCCTCTCCTGTGCACTTTTGGCCCAGCCTCATTTTTGGCCCGCATGTGTTTTTTTTCTTGTCTCTGCGAAATTAGTATTTATCCAGGATTTACCGATTTTGCACAAAAGTCCCTAGTCTTCATGCATATAATAGCCAATCAACCGTGCATCGGATTAAAATGATTTATACATGAAAAGTGCTTAGGATTTCATCTAGTTTTATAATATGCGACTCCCATCCATGTTTAAAATGCTTAAATGCTGTTTGTTTAATTTTGCTCGAATGCCATGTTAAAATGATTTATTTCATAACTAATTAACCGTAACTCGGAATTTAATAAACTTGCCTAAATAGATAGTTTATTTATGCTTCACCCTCTTGCCATCTTAATCAACATTTAATAGTGTTGGGTACATAAACGAGAGAGAACTAAATATTTGATGTGGTGTTTCGTCAATATGCAACTCGTTGCATATTAAGCTCCACTTAACTTGTAGTTTTGTTTGTGCACTTTGTCATGCCATGCCTCTCTAAACCGGACATGCGTCATACTTGTTTGTGCATCATGCCATGTGTATGTGGTGGTTGTTTACTATGTTGTTTGTTTCTTTCCGGGTAGCTTCTCTCGTTAGCTTCGATTTCGTTGCGGAGTTGTGAGGATTCGTTCGACTACATCCGTTTGTCTTCTTCATGGACTCGTTCTTCTTCCTAGCGGGATTTCAGGCAAGATGACCATACCCTCGAAATCACTTCTATCTTTGCTTGCTAGTTGTTCGCTCTATTGCTATGCCGCGCTACCTACCACTAGCTATATCATGCCTCCATATTGCCATGTCAAGCGTCTAACCCACCTTTCCCAGCAAACCGTTGTTTGGCTATGTTACCGCTTTGCTCAGCCCCTCTTATAGCGTTGCTAGTTGCAGGTGAAGATGAAGTTTGCTCCATGTTGGAACATGGATATGTTGGGATATCACAATATCTCTTTTTTTAAATTAATGCATCTATATACTTGGTAAAGGGTGGAAGGCTCGGCCTTATGCCTGGTGTTTTGTTCCACTCTTGCCGCCCTAGTTTCCGTCATACCGGTGTTATTGTCGGGTGGTAGGTGCGACATATGCCAACGGGTGGCTTATCATGGTGGGTGCCAGCAAGACGTCGCCGGTGCCTGGAAACGGGATGAGGCGAAGACATGCACGCCGGCGAATCTTACCCAGGTTCGGGGCTCTCCGAGGAGATAACACCCCTAGTCCTGCTCTACGGGGTCTCCGCATGATCACTAGATCAGAAAGAGTAGCTACAAATGCTCCTAGAGCTGTTGGGTTCAAGGGAGAAGAAGAACAAGGCTAGCTCTTGCTTCTCTCTCTCTATGGTGTGTGTGTAATGCTAAGAAGCCAACCCTTTGCACGGGTGTCCCGGGGGGTTTATATAGACCTACCCCTGGGGGTACAATTGTAATCCGGCTGGGCGTTGGTCCCAGTCGTCAGTGTCTGCGCTCGCCGGCTTCTCCGCCGGCCGTTGGGGCCCGCCGACTGGTGGGTCCCGCCGGCTGCCAGCCTCTTGGTCGACAAGCCGGCCCCACCGCTTAGGGTCTTGTCGGTGGCTGCTTACTGTAGCCTCGTCCCTGATGACGAGGGCTTCGTCGAGGTAGGCGTGGCTACAGTGTGCTGCCTCGAGGGCTCTCACTGTAGCCTTACCTCGTCTTGTGTCCTTAATGTGGCACATGCTTCGAGGGAGGTGGTAGCTGGCTTCTGGGGGCCGGCTGCGCCCCTGGCCGACTGGGGGAGGCCGGGCCGCCTTCGCGCCTCTCTCTGGCTAAAAGGGCCCGCCGCCCGTGGGCCGTACTGGCATCTGTCGTGGGTGACGTTGAGGCCAGCATGGCTACAGTGCCGAGCCGGACGGGAGATGGCCGTCCCGTACGGCGTCCTGTGGCCATGCCTGCCTCGGGCTTCAGGGGTAGTGGGCCGCACTGTGGCCACACCCCGTCTTGTCACCGTTATGTGGATGTAGTCTTGGTGGGTGCGGTCTTGGCCGGCTTCTTGGAGTCGGTGTTCTTCGGGGCCGGCTCTGGGGAGTCGGCATCCTCTATGGCTGGCTTCCTGGAGTCGGCCACCCCGTGGTTATCTTGGGGGGAGGTTGCTGAGGCTGGGTCGCCTTCTGAGAGTCGGCTTCAGAGGTAGCCGGCCGGGGAAGGCGGCCCAATGCTTGAAATGCTTGAAGGCCCAAATGGCCTGATAATTTTCGGAATAGCCAGGGGCAGTCGGTCAGGCTACCCGTGGCTATTTACTCCAACAGTAGTCCCCGAAGCTGATTGGGCTTCGAGGTTGGGCAGGAGTCGAGAAGCTCGATCGGCTTCCTATCTTGACAAGCCGGCAGCTAGGAGCCGGCTTCGGTTGAGGGCGCCGTCTCGGCGAAAAAAAATTGGTCTCGGAGGGCGGGAGCTCGCCAGCGCGTGCACCGGGCCGTGGGCCGGCCACTTGCCGCCTGCGAACCACGTGGCCTCCCCAGGCTAAAAAGCCTGCCAGCCCACGCGCGCGACGGGATGTCGCCGCAGGGCGGGGGCACGCCACGCCCACGCCTGGGCCCAGGCATGGATTCTCTGCAACCCGAAACTGCCCGCACGTCTCCCTGCGGCAGTTTCGGCACGCCTTTAGGGCGTAATAATCGCGAGGCGTGGGGGGAGTGGGTGCAGTTAATCCCACGTCTCACCCCACGTCCGGCCTCCCCGGCTTCACCTTGCGAGCGGCAGGCTCTCGCACGCTCCTCTTTCCACCATCTTCTTCCTCCCGCCGTTTCTTGCAACAGCGTCGCCGCCGCGCTCTTCCACCACTCGTTCCTCCGCCGCCGCGCTCGTTTTCGCCATGCCTCCCGCCACGAAGCAGTACGGCGGGGATTGGGACGGCTCCAACGTCCACGAGGATCACGTCGAATTCCTCCGCAAGACGCGGCGGCTGCCCAGCGCGGACAAGGTGGAGGTCCGTCTCGCGGCGGCGAAGGAGCTTACGCCGGAGCCGCGGGAGGGCGAGCGGGTGGTCTTCCGCTCGCATTTCTTGTGCGGCATCGGCCTGCCCGTGAGCGCCTTCTTCCGCTCTTGGCTCAAGTTCTACCAGCTCCAGCCGCACCACCTCACCCCGAACGCGGTGGTGCTGCTGTCTGCCTTCGTCACCTTGTGCGAAGGCTACCTCGGCGTCCTCCCCACCCTCGAGCTCTGGGGGGAGTTCTTCCAGTCCAAGCTGGGCACGCGCATGCAGGGCGTGCCGGCTCAGACTGGCGCCTTCATCGCGATTCGGAGGGTGGCTGCCGACAACGCCTTCCCCGTCATCACGCTGATCCAGTCGGTGAAGCTATGGCAAAAGTCATACTTCTACGTGAAGAACGTCGCCCCGCAGGGCGACTACGTCAATCTGCCGGCTTACGTAGCCGGCCCACCGGCGGGCGGGCAGGCGGCCCCAGTGGTCCTACCGGGCCGTGACGCTGACGCCGGCTGGATCCGCAGCCGTCGCCCGAGTGCGAGCGATGACCCAGTCGGAGGGCTTGTTGGGGCCCGACCTGCTGGCCGCCTTTGTCACACGCCGGGTACTCCCGCTCTAGAGCCGCCCTCATCTGATCTGTCAGATGAGCGGCCAGCTCGATCCAAGCCGGATGTGTACCAAGGACATGCCGCACGACGAGGTGGCCTATATGGTGAACTACCTCGCGAACTGCAAACTCTCCGAAGAGTGGCAGTTCGGCAAGGAGCCATATAGCCGGGCCAATCCGCCGCCCACGGTATGTTCTCCTTGTCTCTTTCTCTTTTCTTAGTTTTGTCGCCGAGTTCCTTTGGCCGACTCTGACTAGTCGGCTGGTCTTCGACAGAGCCCTCTTCTTCGGCCTGCCGGCGGGTCGGACGCGGAGCGCCGATTCGTCCCCGACCGGATGGAGCACGATCTGGAGGACCCCGACTTGGGGGCGGCTGCTACGGACGACAACACCGAGTCGGGCGGTGGCCAAGCCGGCGGCGAAGCAGGCGGCTCCGGTCACGGAGTCAGCTTCGACGACTGGCCGGACGACGACGAGGCCGAAGTCGTCCCGCGCCGGCGTCTGGCCACGACGCGGGTTCCTCCGCTGCACCGCCTACTCGGGGCGGCGGGCAAAAGTGTTGTGCCGCGCAGGGTTTGTTCGGCAGTCGGTCGAAGAAGCCCCGAGGCGGGGCAGCGGCGACTAGGCGGGAGGAGGCGGCCGCGAAGGCGGCTCGCTTCCGTAAGACGGTGAAGCAACCGCAGATGGTGTCGGCGTAATTTCACACTCTTTTGTGTACTCTTTTTTCTTTCTTTCCTCTGGTGGTTCCTGAATCCTTGTCTTTTTCTCCAAACAACTAGAGCTCCATTGTCGCTTGAGCGGGCGGCTGCCGCCTCCGTTGTTGAGTCGCCGAGGGGATCTGGGAGCACCACTCGCCGCGTGGACCCCCGTGCCGACCTTCAGGCGGCGACGGAACGGAACGCGCGGGAGGCGCGGGAGGAGCGGGAGGCGCGGGAGGCAGAGGCACGGAAGGCGGCCGCCGCCCAGGCGGTGCAGGAGGAGGAGGCGGCGAAGGCGCGCGCCGACGCCGCAGCCAAGGCCCAAGCGGAGGCTGCAGCTGCGGCGATGGCGGAGGGGGCCTTGTTGGTCACCCCACTGCGCGTCGCAGCGCCTGGGGCCCCGGAGCCCCCGCCAGAAGAAGCCGGCGGTGACCAGCCGGGGCTGGAGAGGGACGACGACGTCGTCATCCTGGAGAGGGCGCCGGTGCCGACCCCGCCGGCTGGGACGGCTCAAGGCGGCCGGCCTGATCTGCCGCCTGCGCAGTCGGCAGGGGGCGAGCCAGCCGCGAGGACTGAGCTGGCGGTCCGGATGCCGCCGAGTCGGCGCGTGGGGAAGGCTGCGTCGGAGCCGCAGCCGGCCGCGGGCTCCAGCTCGTCGGCCCAGGATGTGGAGGTGGCCAGCGCTACCTCGGGGTGGACGCCGGGCGGAGGGACGGCCGTGATGAACGTGGCCGCGCAGGACGTCCGGACCCGGCTCCAGGCCCAGGCTACGGCGCTGAGGCAGTACACCGACGAATTCCTTGCGACGCGGGCGGCCATCCGGGTTAGTCTTCTAATCTCGCTTCTTCTTGATCTTGATTTCTTCCGTGGGGGCGCGTCAGCGCACCCATTGGGTGTAGTTCCCGAGTTCCGAGTCGGCTGCTGAGCAGGCGGCTTGGAACTTCTTAGTGGATTTGGTTTGCTATTTTTGTTCTTTCTCCGATCTTCTGCCTGTCTTGCAGGACTACCACAATCTTCACGCGGCTGCCTTCAACTCCCAGGCTCGGGAGCTGACCCAGAAGACCGCCGACCTAACTGAGAGCCGGGGTAACTGTTTTGTTCTTGATCTCACGTGGGGGCGCGTCAGTGCACCCACTAGGTGTAGTCCCCGAGATTCGGGCCGACTGCTGAGCAGTCGAGTCGGATCTTCCTTGACGACTTCCTCTTATTGTTTTTTCTTTTTCTGCCGTCCCTACAGCGGCCAACGCCGGTCTAAGGGCACAGCTGGGAGAGTCTCAGACTGCCCTTCGTGCCAAGGAGGCCGAGCTTGCCGCCTTGGTGCAGGAACGCGACCGCCTGGTCAAGAGGTTGGCCGACCAGGAGGAGGGCCACAAGGCGGCTCTGAAGGCGGTGCAGGACCGCGAAGCTGCCCTCCAGGCCGAGTACGAGACCGAAGCGGCTGGCTGGGCTGAAGCAAGGCAGACTCTGATCACTGGCTATGGTCAGATCGAAGATCTGGTTGACGGTAAGCCGCCTACTTCTTCGTCCTTTCTTGCCGTCTGCCGCTTTTGGCTCGTTTTCTGACTTGGTGTTTTCTCTTCTTTCTCTTTCTTTCTTGCACAGAGTACTTCCCTAGCTACTCTACCGCCGCGAACCAGATCATCGAGGCCCGCCGCCAAGCGCGAAGGCAGGCTGGCTTCGAGATTGCACCGAGCGCTGGCCGTTCGCTGGAGGAGCAGCTCTTGGCGATCCAGGCCCATCTCCAGCCGGATCACCGTCTGCTCCGTCGGCTTCAGCGTGCCGGGGCGCAAGTATTGGCTGCCCTCTGGCCCGGCGAAGTGGTTCCTCGCACCCACAGTCGGACTGCCGACTGGCTGGAGGTGGCAGTCGGCCGCTTTGAAGCCTGGAAGGCCTCGGCAGCTCGGTCCGGCGCCAGGCGGGCGCTGGTGTTCCTCAAGGCCTGGTACCCCGGCCTGAGTCTGGACCAGCTGGCTACCTGGCGGCAGCAAGATGACACGGAGCTGGAGCCGGCGCGGCCAGCTATCATCCGACGGGCTTCGGCGATCGCCGACTACACCGACACTAGCGTCTTCGCCCCTGAGGTGGATGACAACGGCGTCGCCCAGCCGGAGGAGTGGTTCGGGCTGAACCCGGCAGACGGTGAAGACTCGGCGGAGGAGATCGACTCCAGCAACGAGGGCGAGGAGGAGGAGGAGGAGGAGGGTGAAGACGCCGAGCCGGATGGTGGAGCGGCCGACCGGCCTCAGCCTGACCGCGCCTCCAGCACCACGTCACGTGCGGGTGCGTCACCTGCCACCGGTGGTGACCAAGCCGAGACCCGCCAGCCGGCCACTCCTTCAGCCGGCGACGCCATCTCCATCGACCAGCCTGGCTCCCGCACCGCGCCTTAGGCTAGTATGCTATCTTTTGTTTTCCTGTCTTGTCACTTTTGGAACAATATTCTGTTAAGTCTGCACAATTCCACCCACTGGGGGTGTATTCGAACTATGTCGATTGCCGGCCTGTTGGGGGCTTTATATGTATATATGACTTATGCATGCGTTTGGCTTTTCCTCATACTTTGCTTTTCATCCTTCTGTTGTTTCCTTTGCCGCCCTCCCTTGGTTGCCGCCTCCCAGTCGGACAGTTGCTCTGCAATCTGTGGCTGGAAGAGTGCTTGGCCAATTGGGAGGGCAAGTACTTTAGCTTTGTTGGATTAGAGCTAAGTGTTTAGGAAGCCGGCCAGCCGGCTGTTCTGAGAGCCGGCAAACGTGGTAGGGGGCCGTCTTTTTGCTATATAAGTTCGTTAGTCCTTAGTCGTTTTTCGTGTGGGCATCCTTTCTGCCTTGGCTCTTGCTAGTCGGACAGTCAATTCTTCGAGCTGTGACTTTCAACAAGAGAGGACTCGGGAGCCGGCACACTACTTGTCTGACTTCAGGTAGAACTTTTAATATAGCTCAAGGCGGCCGGTCCCCGGGCCGACTAGTCGAACCCGGTGCCAGACAAGAAATCAAATGTAATAATACATTCATGGATATGACACTCGTCATTCATAGATAAAAGAAGGCAGTCCCCGAGTGCTTCTCGGGGGGGGCCTATTGTTTCGTACTTAATACAAAAGGGTAGCATGATACATACTGCTTTCAACTATAAAATCTTCTCAGGAGGTTCGCGCTCCATGGTCGCTCCGACTCCTTGCCGGAGTCATCTCTCTTACGTGCTCTTGGTTTTTGCGCGTCGATCAAGTAGTAGGAGTCGTTGCCTAGTGCCTTGCTGATGACGAAGGGGCCTTCCCAAGGGGCCGAGAGCTTGTGCTGGCCGGCTGTTCGCTGGATCAGCCGAAGCACAAGGTCGCCCTCTTGGAAGGATCTTGGCTTGACCTTGCGGTTGTGGTAGCGGCGCAATCCTTGCTGGTAGATGGCGGACCGGCTGAGTGCTAACAGCCGGCCTTCTTCTAGTAGGTCGACGCCGTCTTCTCTTGCTTCCTTGGCCTCCGCCTCCGTGTACATGGTGACTCGAGGCGAGTCGAACTCGATGTCGGTTGGGATGACAGCCTCGGCACCATATACAAGGAAGAACGGAGTGAAGCCGGTTGACTTGTTGGGTGTAGTGCGCAGGCTCCAGAGGACAGCCGGCAGCTCATCGAGCCAGCAGCCGGCCGATCGCTCCAGTGGTAGAACCAGTCGAGGCTTGATGCCGGAGAGGATGAGTCCATTTGCTCGCTCGACCTGGCCGTTTGACTGCGGGTGGGCAACAGACGCTAAGTCCAGTCAGATGCCCTGCGTCGCGCAGAAACGTGCCAGTGCTCCTTTGGCAAAATTTGTGCCGTTGTCGGTGATGATGCTGTGCGGCACACCGTACCAAGTGGTGATGTCGGTGATGAATGTTACGGCAGTCGGCCCATTCAGCTTCTTGATCGGCTTTGCTTCGATCCACTTTGTGAACTTGTCCACGGCGACAAGTAGATGTGTCAAGCCGCCGCGGGCTATCTTGAAAGGGCCCACCATGTCCAGTCCCCAGACGGCAAAGGGCCAGGTGAGGGGAATGGTCTTGAGTGCAGAAGCCGGCAGGTGTTGCTTGGAACTGAAGACTTGGCATCCTCTGCAGCTCTTGACTATCTCTTTGGCATCTTCCAAGGTAGTCGGCCAAAAGAAACCATGGCGGAAAGCCTTGGCCACAAGTGATCTTGAGGCTGCGTGGTGGCCGCATTCGCCTTGGTGGATATCCTTGAGGATTGCCACTCCTTTTTCTGGCTCGACACAACGCTGGAAGACTGTTGAGCCATGTGCGCGCCGTGCCTTGCAGCATGAGGGGGACGTACTTCACGGCGACGCGCCGATTGCCGTTGGCTATGCTGACAGCAGTGGAGTAGTCGATGAGCCAATCTTCCGGCTTCACTGAGCCGTTGTACTTGGGCGTGTCTCTGGGGAGCGAGAACCCTTTGGGGAAGGGCTCGTCGCGGATGCGGGGGCCAAAGCATGGCGGGCCGACATCGTCTTCTTCTTCTAACGCCAAGGATCGAGCAAGGCGGTCGATCCGGTGGCGGGCGTCGTTCTCGCTGACTCCTTCTCGGCGGCCGAGTCGGTCGCCAAGAGTCGGGTGCGTGACGGGTGGCGGGGTGAGGCGTCTTTCTCTTCGAGGCGGGGGAGGAGGCAGGTTTCCTTGGCGCTCCACCGCTCAAGGGCGGCCTTCCGCGTCGCGCTCAATGGTGATACGAGTCCGGCTGCAGCTAGCAGCCGGCTCCTTGTCTTTCTTCTGGCGGGCGCTGCTCGTAGTCGCCGAGCAGGACGTCGCGGCGTGCTCTCGGCGCGGGGGATGACTATCAGCGCGGGCGCCGGCTTCATGGCGTTCTGCAGCCGCATCGATCAGCTGCTGGATCCGTCTTGTCATGTAGGGGAGCTCGTCGGCTCCCAGCCCATTTAGCTCTTCTGCGGCCGCCTGAGCGGCTCGTAGATTCTCGAGCGGGGTGGCGTAGACGGGGCGATCTGCCCCCAGCATGCTGGCGATAGCCGCGCCGCGCTTCTGGACGAAGCCGGCTCGGCTCGGGCCGCTAGGCGGCGGCGTACCGAAGGCGGCGCGGTCGACTTCGCGCTGGTGGGCCTCGGTGAGGCGTCTCATGGAGGCTATCTTCTGGCCTTCCGCGATGAGGGCGAGGCGGCGTGCCTCTAGGGTCTCGGCGTCGGCGTCGGCCGGGATGGGGACGGAGAGGTCGTGCATCGCCGCTTGCAGGGCGTCGTGGGCGTTCTCGCCCGAGTTGGCGACGTGGCTGATGACCAACACTTCGGTGACAGCGCTGCTGCCACTGTCAGCTCGAGGGAGAGGATCATCGAAGACCACCACGTCGGAGGGGTAGGCGTCGAGCGATGCCGTGTCGGAGTCGACGAGCATCGGGTCGGTGGAGCCGACCGACTCCACATCTGCAGCAGGCTCGCTAGAGACGTGAAGCTAGTCGAGGAGGCTGACGAGGCGGCTCTCGGGGTAGTCCGTGCCCGCGTCGGACGCGGGCTCGTCGGAGATGCGAGTCTCGCCGAGAAGATCGGTGAGGCAGCTCGCCGCGCAGGCGTCGTCGACGCCTTGCAGCGCGTCGAGGCAAACGCCATCGGGCGCAGCTGGCTGGCTGCGCTCGCGGGGGAGGAAGAGGGTTCCCGTCCAGAACAAGTCTCCGGACGACGGTGCACCTGGCCCCACGGTGGGCGCCAAATGTCGGGTGGTAGGTGCGACATATGCCAACGGGTGGCTTATCATGGTGGGTGCCAGTAAGACGTCGCCGGTGCCTGGAAACGGGATGAGGCGAAGACATGCACGCCGGCGAATCTTACCCAGGTTCGGGGCTCTCCGAGGAGATAACACCCCTAGTCCTGCTCTGCGGGGTCTCCGCATGATCACTAGATCAGAAAGAGTAGCTACAAATGCTCCTAGAGCTGTTGGGTTCAAGGGAGAAGAAGAAGAAGGCTAGCTCTTGCTTCTCTCTCTCTATGGTGTGTGTGTAATGCTAAGAAGCCAACCCTTTGCATGGGTGTCCCGGGGGGTTTATATAGACCTACCCCCTGGGGGTACAATTGTAATCCGGCTGGGCGCTGGTCCCAGTCGTCAGTGTCTGCGCTCGCCGGCTTCTCCGCCGGCCGTTGGGGCCCGCCGACTGGTGGGTCCCGCCGGCTGCCGGCATCTTGGTCGACAAGCCGGCCCCACCGCTTAGGGTCTTGTCGGCGGCTGCTTACTGTAGCCTCGTCCCTGATGACGAGGGCTTCGTCGAGGTAAGCGTGGCTACAGTGTGCCGCCTCGAGGGCTCTCACTGTTGCCTTACCTCGTCTTGTCTCCTTAATGTGGCACATGCTTCGAGGGAGGGGGTAGCCGGCTTCTGGGGGCCGGCTGCGCCCCTAGCCGACTGGGGGAGGCCGGGCCGCCTTCGCGCCTCTCTCTGGCTAAAGGGGCCCGCCGCCCGTGGGGCGTACTGGTGTCTGTCGTGGGTGACGTTGAGGCCAGCATGGCTACAGTGCCGAGCCGGATGGGAGATAGCCGTCCCGTACGGCGTCCTGTGGCCATGCCTGCCTCGGGCTTCGTGGGTAGTGGGCCGCACTGTGGCCACACCCCGTCTTGTCACCGTTATGTGGATGTATTCTTGGTGGGTGCGGTCTTGGCCGGCTTCTTGGAGTCGGTGTTCTTCAGGGCCGGCTCTGGGGAGTCGGCATCCTCTATGGCAGGCTTCCTGGAGTCGGCCACCCCGTGGTTATCTTGGGGGGAGGTTGCTGAGGCTGGGTCGCCTTCTGAGAGTCGGCTTCAGAGGTAGCCGGCCGGGGAAGGCGGCCCAATGCTTGAAATGCTTGAAGGCCCAAATGGCCTGATAATTTTCGGAATAGCCAGCGACAGTCGGTCAGGCTACCCCTGGCTATTTACTCCGATAGTTATGTTCCTTGATTTTGCGTTCCTTACGCGGTTGGGTGATTTATGGGACCCCCTTGGCAGTTCGCTTTGAATAAAACTCCTCCAGCAAGGCCCAACCTTGGTTTTACCATTTGCTACCACCTATCCCTTTTTCCCTTGGGTTCTGCAGACTCAAGGGTCATCTTATTTTACCCCCCCCCCCCCGGGGGCTAGTGCTCCTCGGAGTGTTGGTCCAAAAAAGATCCACTTGCAGCGCCACCTCGGGGAAACTTGAGGGCTGGTTAGTTGTACGTAGTGTTCATCCGGTGTGTCCTGAGAACGAGGTACGTGCGACTCCTATCGGGATTGTCGACACATCGGGCGGTTTTGCTGGTCTTGTTTTACCATTGTCGAAATGTCTTGTAAACCGGGATTCCGAGACTGATCGGGTCTTCCCGGGAGAAGGAATATCCTTCATTGACCGTGAGAGCTTATAATGGGCTAAGTTGGGACACCCCTGCAGGGTATTATCTTTCGAAAGCCGTGCCCGCGGTTATGTGGCAGATGGGAATTTGTTAATGTCCGGTTGTAGAGAACTTGACACTTGACTTAATTAAAATACATGAACCGCGTGTGTAGTCGTGATGGTCTCTTTTCGGCGGAGTCCGGGAAGTGAACACGGTTCTTGTGTTATGCTTGAACGTAAGTAGGAGTTCAGGATCACTTCTTGATCATTACTAGTTGACGACCATTCCATTGCTCCTCTTCTCGCTCTTATTTGCGTATGTTAGCCACCATATATGCTAGTGCTTGCTGCAGCTCCACCTCACTACCCTTTCCTACCCATAAGCTTAAATAGTCTTGATCTCGCGGGTGTGAGATTGCTGAGTCCTCGTGACTCACAGATACTTCCAAAACAGTTGCAGGTGCCGATGATACCAGTGCAGGCGATGCTACCCAGCTCAAGTGAGAGCTCGATGAAGAACTTGGTCGTTACTATGTTTCGTTTCCTGTTGATCAGTAGTGGAGCCCAGTTGGGACGATCGGGGATCTAGCAGTTGGGTTATCTTCTTTTCTTTTGGCTTTGACCGTAGTCGGTCTATGTGTGTACTCTGATTGATGTATGATTTATTTATGTATTGTGTGAAGTGGCGATTGTAAGCCAACACTCATTATCCCATTCTTGTTCATTACATGGGATTGTGTGAAGATGACCCTTCTTGCGACAAAACCACAATGCGGTTATGCCTCTAAGTCGTGCCTCGACACGTGGGAGATATAGCCGCATCGTGGGTGTTACACCCTCATTCTCTCCTTAGTGCTCTACGTCCTCAGGTCCCGGCCCTCGAGCGAGCTCAGTCGCCGCTGGTATGCCAGGTCGCGATGCCGTGGTCAAGGCCAGGGGTGAGGGCTGGAGAGCCAGTAAGAGCTCCTGAGTCGCGATGCTCAGGAGCCCCCCTTTTAACGCGCAAGAGAATTGCACGAGAGAAAAGGAGACTCGCGGTGCTGCCTGCTATCCTTCCCATGGGGTCCCTGTGAACAGGCACAAGAAGACACATGGTTTGCCGTTACAGCTGTCAGCCTGCCGCTGGTTGCTCTGGATGAGGTGAAGGCACTGAGGGCCTGGTGAGGTGACGTGCGCGGGGCGTGCCGCGAGCCAGAGCTTGACCGCTCAGATTTGTCGACGTGGCAGGGACGGACCCATGCACCAGCGCCGTGCCTGTGAGGAGGCCCCGGGGGAGGCGATGATCGAGCAGGTGATAGCAGTTGGCAGGTTAAGCATGGAGAGCAGGTCAACTTGGGCAAATGCAGGAAGAAACATGCCACCGGGTCCGGCGCCCGAGCGGCTTGGGGATGATGCAGCCCGAGGGGCACCCCCATTAAGGTAAGCTAATGACGTAAGCAAAGGGATACATGCTGCAGGGATGGACCCACGCGGCCTGCGAATAATGCAGCCCGAGAAGCTTGGAAGATGTCACCTGGTTCTATAGACGAAGTAGAGTTGGTGCAGCTGAAGGCGTGCGTTGAAGAAATGACTCCTCATGAGCCACCGGAGCCCTGAGCCTCGAGAGGCTCTGGGGGCTCGGGAGGTTCCCTGAAGACTGTCTCCATCTCTTCCAGGACGGCATGGTACCTTGCCTCCTGAGCCGCCAGGACACGCCGCATGTAGCGCTGATAGGCTGACGCCACGCTCGGCAAGCCGAAGGGCATGTGAACATAGCTGTGTGGCGGGCCCTCGCAGCGGCCCACACGTGAAGGCCAGAAGCGCTCCTGAGATGCGGCCCTGTTGAGCCCTGGGACGTCGATGCAGACACGCAGCCCAGCATCCTCGCCAGGATGGGGAGCCGTGCCTCGTGAGCGGCTGTCGCCACGCATGGCTCTTGCGTCTTGCAGTTCCTGGGTGGTCTTGGCGATGAACTCCTGAGTGGTGGGCACTCCTTGCCCTGTGCTCTCCTGAGGGACATGTGCCGTGAAGCACGCTTCCAAGTGGTGCCCAAGCGCCTCCCTCGTGAGGTTGGCAAGGTCTGAGGCCCTCCAGAAGAGAGCCCCCGAGCCCTACCCGAGGAGGGCGCCGGGCGCGCCTTCCTATGCGATGGAGGGTGGCGTCCCTGGGACGGACGCTGATCCTGATGAGGCTCCTGCCGCGACGCCATCCCCCTGAGGTCCTGCGCGGCGCAGCTGCTTCTTCTTGGGGATGGCCTCCGGAGGGCGCTCACTTCTTCTGTCGGGGTCGTCAATTGCTGCAGCTTGGAAGGCGCGCTCGAGGGAGCACACCGCATCCCTCTCTTCACATGGGACCGTGATGATTCCTCCGCTCCCTGGCATCTTGAGGACGTTGTAGCCGTGATGGGTGACTGCCATGAACTTGGCCAGGGCTGGATACCCGAGGATGGCATTGTACGGCAGGCGGATGTGCGCGATGTCGAAGTCGATGAGCTCGGTGCGGTAGTTCTTGCGCTCTCCGAAGGTGACGGGCAGGCGGACCTGCCCTATCGGCGTGGTGGAACCGTCGGTCACTCCTGAGAAAGGCTTGGTAGGCTGGAGCTGCTCATATGGCACTTGGAGGTTGTCGAACGTGTCGACGGATAGGACGTTGGGCCCTGCGCCGCCATCGATGAGGGTCTTGGTAACCTGCACATTGCTAATGACTGGGGAACACAACATCGGGAGGGCGCCGGCGGTGGCCGCACACTTGAGCTGATCTGCCGAGTTGAAAGTGATGGCGCATTGGGACCACTTGAGCGAGCGCATGGCCTCGAGCTTGGGGAGCACCGCGTTCACCTCGCGAGCGAATTGTTTGAAGATGCGCTGAGAGGCTGGGGCATGGGCGCCGCCCAAGATGCATGCGATTGCACGCGGCTCCTGGAAGCCCCCAGCCCCCTCGTCCTGGTGGTGGTCGTCATTCCTTCTTGGTGGCGGCAGCGGGGGAAGACCGGCGTTGCCTTGGGGGCGATCCTCACGAGGCTGGTCCCTCCAGGCACCCTCGCGAGGTTGGTCCTGCCAGCAGTCCTCACAAGGCCGGTCGCGCCACTCCTGGCGTGGGCCACGGTCGTCCCAGCATCCGCATCCACGTCCTCCTCCGCGGCCGTAGCCCCGGTCGCTGCGCTCGGGGCGTCGACCGAACCGTCCTTCTCGTATGGCTCTGAGCTCTTGATAGTCGCTGGTGTTGTGGGTGTTCAAGTTGTGGAAGGCGCAGAACGGTCGACTGTTCTTGGATGATTCGGGCTTGTCTCTACCTAGCTTGGTGTCGCTTCATGTCCTTGGCCTTGGCCTTCTTCTCCTCTGCACCCATATCTGGCAACTCAAGGAGAGAGAGGCGCCCCTCCTTGGCTCTTGCGCACTTGGTCGCCTGGTTGAACAGCTCCTGAGAGGTGCAGAGCTCCTCGTGGATAGCATGCTCTTCCTTCATCTTGATGTCACGGACGCCGTCGGAGAATGCAGAGATGATGGCCTCATCTGTGACCTTGGGGATCTTGAGGCAGGTGTTGTTGAAGCGCTGGATGTACTTATGGAGGGTCTCTCCTGGTTGTTGCTTGATGCGGCGCAGGTCACCCGCGGCCGGCCGGCGGTCGCGAGTGCCCTGGAAGTTGGCGACGAAGCGGTCGCGCATCTCGTCCCAGGAGGAGATTGAGCCGTGCTACAGGTTCAGGAGCCAGGAGCGAGCTCCATCCTTGAGAGCCATGGGAAACCAGTTCGCCATGACTTTTTCATCACCGTTGGCTGCTTCGATGCTTAGCTCGTAGAGCTGCAGGAACTCCGCGGGGTTGGCGGTGCCGTCGTAGCAAGGAGGCAGATCCGGGTTGAACTTGCCTGGCAAGGCGACGCTACGCAGCTAGGGGGTGAAGGCGCGGCAGACAGTCGTGGTTGCTGGAGCCCACTTCGGAGGTGGAGCTTGGTCTTGGCGAGGTCCACACGGCGCCGCTGTGGGCGGCGCGCGGTCTTGACGAGGCGGCGCGGGGAGCGCAGGCGCAGCTTCTCGCGGCCGCGGGATTTCTTGGCAACTTCTTTCTTCGCGCGCGGGCACCAGGCATGGTGGATCATGCCACGGAGCCACGCGCCTTGGTGCCAAGGCACCGTCTTGAGGCAGTGGTGGTGGAGGCGCGTCATGGGTCTCGTTGCCCACGCCTGGCTGAGGGTGAGGCCGAAAGAGGGACGACGCCAGGGAGCCTCTTGCGGCGCGGACGAGCTCGGCGACGCGATCGAGCCACTCCTCGTAGAGGTCATCGACTGGCCAGTAGTGTAGGAGTTCATTCGCCGCAAGGAGCGCGGCCCGCGCCTCCATGGGAACGCGGCGCACGTGAGACGAAGAACCGGCCGGGGTCAGCGATGGAGTTGCGGTGTGGCCGTCCTGCCGCACCGAAGGGTGCAGCGAGGACGCCTGTTGCTCGTTCCCCTCCGGGCCGGTGGCAGCGTTGGTGGCGGGAGACGGAGAACGACGGGGTGGCCCGCCGACGGGAGCTGTCTGAGCGACGCGGGCGGTGAGGGCGGCCCGACGCTCAGCTCGAGCACGGCGAGCGTCTGCCATGGAGACGATGGAGCGACTAATCGACGAGAGGGAGGCTACGGCGCACCCCTACCTGGTGCGCCAAATGTTGGATGTGGGGTTCCGGCAAACCCTTAAGGTTCGAACACTGGGGTGCGCGCGAAGTCTTTCCCTCCTACCGATGTACGCCCTAGCTCGCTAAGATCTCACGGACGAACTCGACGAACTCGCAATACGGGGAGACACGAGATTTATACTGGTTCGGGCCACCGTTGTTGTAACACCCCGCATGTAACTTGCCATATTTGTAACTCCGACTCTTGCCATTTTCGGCTATGTGTTATGATATTCCCTCCGTGGTCGGGTTTTGTCTTTCGTTTTGCATTTTGTCATGTCATGTATTTCATATCATGTCATCATGTCCATTGCATTTGCATACGTGTTCGTCTCATGCATCCGAGCATTTTCCTCGTTGTCCGTTTTGCAATCCGGCGCTCCTATCTCCTCCGGCGCACCCCTCTTGTTTTCTTTCGTGTGCGGGTGTCAAACTTTCTCAGAATGGACCGAGGCTTGTCAAGTGCCCTTAATATACCACCCGGAGACCACCGGTCAAGTTTCGTTCCATTTGGAGGTCGTTTGGTACTCCAACGGTTAACCGGGCATCCGCAAAGTCCATTTAAGTGTCCAGCAAAACCCCCCTCCAAAACCAGCCCAAAACCCACCAAACTCTCTTCCATGCTCTAGGTCGTTCGATCACGATCGTGTGGGCGAAAACCGCACCTCATTTGGAGCCTCCTAGCTCCTCTACCTATAAATATGTGAGCATCCCGAAAAACGAAATCGCAGTCTAAACCCTAGCGTCTTCCACCTCGCGCCGCCGGACAACGTCCGCCCGCGCCGGACACGTCCGCCCGCACCGCCTGGCGAATCAGCACGCGCCACGTGGCACCAGTCCG
>NC_057799.1:138111748-138116538 GCF_018294505.1 Triticum aestivum | reverse complement strand
AGGCGCGCGGCCACCCTCTCCTCCTCCGGCGCCCGCACCGGCCGAGCTCGAGCCCGAGCCGGCGAGCTCCTCGAGCTCCTGTTGCTCCCGATCCAGATCCGCACTGTAGAGGTTGACTCCCGTATCCCCTTTTTTTCTAAGTCTGGGATATTTTCACAGCATATGCCTCTGTTCACAGCTCCATAACTCCTTGCATGTAGCTCTGATTCGCACGTGTAATATATCAAATTGTTCGCCTCGTGATGCTCTTCATTTCGCTCAATTGCACCATGTTCATTAGAGGTCATCTTGATGCCCAAATATCTGTTGGAAGTGGGCTAGTTGCTGTTATTCTCTGGTTCTTGTCAGAACTTGGAGATTTGTCATTTTTGTATCATTTATTCTGTGCATCTTATGGGCATAAGCTCTACATGTGTTTTGAAGTGTGCCATGCCATCTTTCCAGTGGTGTATGCCATGTATTTCTGTGATCTCTGTGGTGACTAGCAGAAGCATGCAAAGTAGGCTCCGTAATGTTTCTGATTTCAGGGACATAGTGATTTCTAGAAGTCTTTGTCTGCTGTTATTTGGTTGCCATGTAAACTTGATGCTACAGAGAGATCCATCCATATTTTGGAGATGTTCAGTAAGGATGTTTTGTAGCTATAGTTTTAGTTGATCCATTCCTGCCCTTGTTTGCAATTATGGAGTGACAAAGCATGACTCAATCTTGCTCTACTTTTGCTATAAAATATTTCTGGCAGATTCTTAACATGATATTCATTTTTGCCAAGCTTATTGTAGTTGATCCATACATGCTATGCTTGTGTTATTGCCATGGAAGGCTCCATAAACATGCCATCTTGCTGCAGGTATGCTTGGTTTCTCATGGATTGCTCTGTAGTGAGTGCATCAAGCTCACAAAGAGGCCTACATATTATTATTTCTGCCATGCTCTGTTTTCTGTTAAGTCTGAAACCTGATAACGAAACTTGCTATGTTTACATGCTTGCCATCATATCTTCTGGTCCTTTTTGACTTATGGTCAGTAAGGGACTTTTGTCATGTGCATTTAGAAGATCACTGCCATGCCTTGTTTTGCTATGTTAAGTTCAGTTTTTCACTAAGTCTGTGATCCTGTTATCTTTTGCACTTTTGCCATGCTTGTTTGAGCTTGATATGTTGTGATCTAGCCGTAGCTCAGTGTTCATCTTTTGTCAAGAATCTCCTGTAGATTACTGTCATATGCTGTGTTGCTATGTTGGGGTGCTGTAGCATTGTTACTTGTTGCATTTTAAGTGCTATCATGCTGTAAATCGCAGATTTGTGTCATTCTTGTTTTGCTTGCCATTTGCAAACCGTGCATCCGATTCCGGTGATCTTTATATCGATTTCGACCGAAATCATCTCATCTTTCCAGTGGCATGCTTGGTTTGCCAAGTTACTGCCATGCTCTGTTTTCTGCAAAGTCTGAAACCTGATAACGAAACTTGCTAGGTTTACATGCTTGCCATCATATCTTCTCGTCCTTTTTGGCTTATGGTCAGTAAGGGACTTTTGTCATGTTCATTTAGTAGAACACTGCCATGCTTTGATTTGCTATGTTAAGTTCCTGTAGCATGTTGATTTTGTGCTCTGAACATTGCTACCTGATGCTGTTTTCTGGCATGTCCAGTTTTTCATAAGTCTGTGATCCTGTTATCTTTTGCACTTTTGCCATGCTTATTTGAGCTTGATATGTTGTGATCTAGCCGTAGCTCAGTGTTCATCTTTTGTCAAGCATCGCCTGTAGATCACTGTCATATGCTTTCTTGCTATGTTGGAGTGCTGTAACATTGTTACTTGTTGCATTTTAAGTGCTATCTTGCTGTTAATCGCAGATTCGTGTCATTCTTGTTTTGCTTGCCTTTTGCAAACCGTGCATCCGTTTCCAGTGATCTTTATATCGATTTCGACCGAAATCATCTCATCTTTCCAGTGGCATGCTTGGTTTGCCAAGTTACTGCCATGTTCATCATTTTCCTTCCGGAGCACGCATATGCATCGCATATCATATCTCGCATATCATACATGTTTTGCATCATGTTGCTTGTGCATTTCTCGTGGTTGATTGAGGTTCCGTTTGTTTGTGTTCTTGTCTTGGATAGAGCTGGGAGACGAGTTCGTGAATGAGGAACCTGTTGAGTACGCTTACGAGGATCAAGCTTTCGACAACTCTGAGAACCTTGCAGGCAAGATGACCACCCCTCGAAATCACTTCTATCTTTGCTTTGCTAGTTGTTCGCTCTATTGCCATGCTCCGCTACCTATCACTTGCTATATCATGTCTCCCATATTGTCATGTTAGCCTCTAACCATCCTTTCCTAGCAAACTGTTGTTTGGCTAAGTTACCGCTTTTGCTCAGCCCCTCTTATAGCGTTGCTAGTTGCAGGTGAAGTTGAAGTTTGTTCCATGTCGGAACATGGATATGTTGGGATATCACAATATATCTTATTTAATTAATGCATCTATATATATTTGGTAAAGGGTGGAAGGCTCGGCCTTATGCCTGGTGTTTTGTTCCACTCTTGCCGCCCTAGTTATTGATATACCGGGATTATGTTCCTTGAGTTTGCGTTCCTTACGCGGTCGGGTGATTTATGGGACCCCCTTGACGGTTCGCCTTGAATAAAACTCCTCTAGCAAGGCCCAACTTTGGTTTTACTATTTGCCGCCTAAGCCTTTTCCCCCGGGTTTTCGCGAGCCCGAGGGTCATCTTTATTTTAACCCCCCGGGCCAGTGCTCCTTCGAGTGTTGGTCCGAACCGAGCAGCCTGCGGGGCCACCTCGGGGAAACTCGAGGTCTGGTTTTACTTGTAGCTTGACTTATCCGGTGTGCCCTGAGAACGAGATATGTGCAGCTCCTATCGGGATTTGTCGGCACATTCGGGCGGCTTTGCTGGTCTTGTTTTACCATTGTCGAGATGTCTTGTAAACCGGGATTCCGAGACTGATCGGGTCTTTCCGGGAGAAGGTTTATCCTTCGTTGACCATGAGAGCTTATGATGGGATTTGTCGGCACATTCGGGCGGCTTTTGCTATAAAATATTTCTGGCAGATTCTTAACATGATATTCATTTTTGCCAAGCTTATTGTAGTTGATCCATACATGCTATGCTTGTGTTATTGCCATGGAAGGCTCCATAAATATGCCATCTTGCTGCAGTTATGCTTGGTTTGTCATGCGTTGCTCTGTAGTGAGTGCATCAAGCTCACAAAGAGGCCTACATATTATTATTCCTGCCATGCAATGTTTTCTGCTAAGTCTGAAACCTGATAACGAAACTTGCTATGTTTACATGCTTGCCATCATATCTTCTGGTCCTTTTTGACTTATGGTCAGTAAGGGACTTTTGTCATGTGCATTTAGAAGATCACTGCCATGCCTTGTTTTGCTATGTTAAGTTCCTGTAGCATGTTGATTTGGTGCTCTGAACATTGCTACCTGATGCTGTTTTCTGCCATGTTCAGTTTTTCACTAAGTCTGTGATCCTGTTATCTTTTGCACTTTTGCCATGCTTGTTTGAGCTTGATATGTTGTGATCTAGCCGTAGCTCAGTGTTCATCTTTTGTCAAGAATCTCCTGTAGATTACTTTCATATGATTTTTTGCTATGTTGGGGTGCTGTAGCATTGTTACTTGTTGCATTTTAAGTGCTATCATGCTGTAAATCGCAGATTTGTGTCATTCTTGTTTTCCTTGCCATTTGCAAACCGTGCATCCGATTCCGGTGATCTTTATATCGATTTCGACCAAAATCATCTCATCTTTCCAGTGGCATGCTTGGTTTGCCAAGTTACTGCCATGTTCATCATTTTCCTTCCAGAGCACGCATATGTATCGCATATCATTTCTCGCATATCATACCTGTTTTGCATCATGTTGCTTGTGCATTTCTCGTGGTTGATTGTGGTTCCGTTTGCTTGTGTTCTTGTCTAGGGTAGAGCCGGGAGACGAGTTCGTGAATGAGGAACCTTTCGAGTACGCTTACGAGGATCAAGCTTTCGACAACTCTGAGAACCTTGCAGGCAAGATGGCCACCCCTCGAGATCACTTCTATCTTTGCTATGCTAGTTGTTCGCTCTATTGCCATGCTCCGCTACCTATCAATTGCTATATCATGTCTCCCATATTGTCATGTTAGCCTCTAACCATCCTTTCCTAGCAAACTGTTGTTTGGCTAAGTTACCGCTTTTGCTCAGCCCCTCTTATAGCGTTGCTAGTTGCAGGTGAAGTTGAAGTTTGTTCCATGTCGGAACATGGATATGTTGGGATATCACAATATCTCTTATTTAATTAATGCATCTATATATATTTGGTAAAGGGTGGAAGGCTCGGCCTTATGCCTGGTGTTTTGTTCCACTCTTGCCGCCCTAGTTACTGATATACCGGGATTATGTTCCTTGAGTTTGCGTTCCTTACGCGGTCGGGTGATTTATGGGACCCCCTTGACGGTTCGCCTTGAATAAAACTCCTCTAGCAAGGCCCAACTTTGGTTTTACTATTTGCCGCCTAAGCCTTTTCCCCCGGGTTTTCGCGAGCCCGAGGGTCATCTTTATTTTAACCCCCCGGGCCAGTGCTCCTTCGAGTGTTGGTCCGAACCGAGCAGCCTGCGGGGCCACCTCGGGGAAACTCGAGGTCTGGTTTTACTCGTAGCTTGACTTATCCGGTGTGCCCTGAGAACGAGATATGTGCAGCTCCTATCGGGATTTGTCGGCACATTCGGGCGGCTTTGCTGGTCTTGTTTTACCATTGTCGAGATGTCTTGTAAAC
>NC_057799.1:138109390-138111738 GCF_018294505.1 Triticum aestivum | reverse complement strand
CCAACTTTGGTTTTACTATTTGCCGCCTAAGCCTTTTCCCCCGGGTTTTCGCGAGCCCGAGGGTCATCTTTATTTTAACCCCCCGGGCCAGTGCTCCTTCGAGTGTTGGTCCGAACCGAGCAGCCTGCGGGGCCACCTCGGGGAAACTCGAGGTCTGGTTTTACTTGTAGCTTGACTTATCCGGTGTGCCCTGAGAACGAGATATGTGCAGCTCCTATCGGGATTTGTCGGCACATTCGGGCGGCTTTGCTGGTCTTGTTTTACCATTGTCGAGATGTCTTGTAAACCGGGATTCCGAGACTGATCGGGTCTTTCCGGGAGAAGGTTTATCCTTCGTTGACCATGAGAGCTTATGATGGGATTTGTCGGCACATTCGGGCGGCTTTTGCTATAAAATATTTCTGGCAGATTCTTAACATGATATTCATTTTTGCCAAGCTTATTGTAGTTGATCCATACATGCTATGCTTGTGTTATTGCCATGGAAGGCTCCATAAATATGCCATCTTGCTGTAGTTATGCTTGGTTTGTCATGCGTTGCTCTGTAGTGAGTGCATCAAGCTCACAAAGAGGCCTACATATTATTATTCCTGCCATGCTCTGTTTTCTGCTAAGTCTGAAACCTGATAACGAAACTTGCTATGTTTACATGCTTGCCATCATATCTTCTGGTCCTTTTTGACTTATGGTCAGTAAGGGACTTTTGTCATGTGCATTTAGAAGATCACTGCCATGCCTTGTTTTGCTATGTTAAGTTCCTGTAGCATGTTGATTTGGTGCTCTGAACATTGCTACCTGATGCTGTTTTCTGCCATGTTCAGTTTTTCACTAAGTCTGTGATCCTGTTATCTTTTGCACTTTTGCCATGCTTGTTTGAGCTTGATATGTTGTGATCTAGCCGTAGCTCAGTGTTCATCTTTTGTCAAGCATCGCCTGTAGATCACTGTCATATGATTTTTTGCTATGTTGGGGTGCTGTAGCATTGTTACTTGTTGCATTTTAAGTGCTATCATGCTGTAAATCGCAGATTTGTGTCATTCTTGTTTTCCTTGCCATTTGCAAACCGTGCATCCGATTCCGGTGATCTTTATATCGATTTCGACCAAAATCATCTCATCTTTCCAGTGGCATGCTTGGTTTGCCAAGTTACTGCCATGTTCATCATTTTCCTTCCGGAGCACGCATATGCATCGCATATCATTTCTCGCATATCATACCTGTTTTGCATCATGTTGCTTGTGCATTTCTCGTGGTTGATTGTGGTTCCGTTTGCTTGTGTTCTTGTCTAGGGTAGAGCCGGGAGACGAGTTCGTGAATGAGGAACCTTTCGAGTACGCTTACGAGGATCAAGCTTTCGACAACTCTGAGAACCTTGCAGGCAAGATGGCCACCCCTCGAGATCACTTCTATCTTTGCTATGCTAGTTGTTCGCTCTATTGCCATGCTCCGCTACCTATCACTTGCTATATCATGTCTCCCATATTGTCATGTTAGCCTCTAACCATCCTTTCCTAGCAAACTGTTGTTTGGCTAAGTTACCGCTTTTGCTCAGCCCCTCTTATAGCGTTGCTAGTTGCAGGTGAAGTTGAAGTTTGTTCCATGTCGGAACATGGATATGTTGGGATATCACAATATCTCTTATTTAATTAATGCATCTATATATATTTGGTAAAGGGTGGAAGGCTCGGCCTTATGCCTGGTGTTTTGTTCCACTCTTGCCGCCCTAGTTACTGATATACCGGGATTATGTTCCTTGAGTTTGCGTTCCTTACGCGGTCGGGTGATTTATGGGACCCCCTTGACGGTTCGCCTTGAATAAAACTCCTCTAGCAAGGGCCAACTTTGGTTTTACTATTTGCCGCCTAAGCCTTTTCCCCCGGGTTTTCGCGAGCCCGAGGGTCATCTTTATTTTAACCCCCCGGGCCAGTGCTCCTTCGAGTGTTGGTCCGAACCGAGCAGCCTGCGGGGCCACCTCGGGGAAACTCGAGGTCTGGTTTTACTTGTAGCTTGACTTATCCGGTGTGCCCTGAGAACGAGATATGTGCAGCTCCTATCGGGATTTGTCGGCACATTCGGGCGGCTTTGCTGGTCTTGTTTTACCATTGTCGAGATGTCTTGTAAACCGGGATTCCGAGACTGATCGGGTCTTTCCGGGAGAAGGTTTATCCTTCGTTGACCATGAGAGCTTATGATGGGATTTGTCGGCACATTCGGGCGGCTTTTGCTATAAAATATTTCTGGCAGATTCTTAACATGATATTCATTTTTGCCAAGCTTATTGTAGTTGATCCATACATGCTATGCTTGTGTTATTGCCATGGAAGGCTCCATAAATATGCCATCTTGCT
>NC_057799.1:138093494-138094632 GCF_018294505.1 Triticum aestivum | reverse complement strand
GTAGCTTGACTTATCCGGTGTGCCCTGAGAACGAGATATGTGCAGCTCCTATCGGGATTTGTCGGCACATTCGGGCGGCTTTGCTGGTCTTGTTTTACCATTGTCGAGATGTCTTGTAAACCGGGATTCCGAGACTGATCGGGTCTTTCCGGGAGAAGGTTTATCCTTCGTTGACCATGAGAGCTTATGATGGGATTTGTCGGCACATTCGGGCGGCTTTTGCTATAAAATATTTCTGGCAGATTCTTAACATGATATTCATTTTTGCCAAGCTTATTGTAGTTGATCCATACATGCTATGCTTGTGTTATTGCCATGGAAGGCTCCATAAATATGCCATCTTGCTGCAGTTATGCTTGGTTTGTCATGCATTGCTCTGTAGTGAGTGCATCAAGCTCACAAAGAGGCCTACATATTATTATTCCTGCCATGCTCTGTTTTCTGCTAAGTCTGAAACCTGATAACGAAACTTGCTACGTTTACATGCTTGCCATCATATCTTCTGGTCCTTTTTGACTTATGGTCAGTAAGGGACTTTTGTCATGTGCATTTAGAAGATCACTGCCATGCCTTGTTTTGCTATGTTAAGTTCCTGTAGCATGTTGATTTGGTGCTCTGAACATTGCTACCTGATGCTGTTTTCTGCCATGTTCAGTTTTTCACTAAGTCTGTGATCCTGTTTTCTTTTGCACTTTTGCCATGCTTGTTTGAGCTTGATATGTTGTGATCTAGCCGTAGCTCAGTGTTCATCTTTTGTCAAGAATCTCCTGTAGATTACTTTCATATGATTTTTTGCTATGTTGGGGTGCTGTAGCATTGTTACTTGTTGCATTTTAAGTGCTATCATGCTGTAAATCGCAGATTTGTGTCATTCTTGTTTTCCTTGCCATTTGCAAACCGTGCATCCGATTCCGGTGATCTTTATATCGATTTCGACCAAAATCATCTCATCTTTCCAGTGGCATGCTTGGTTTGCCAAGTTACTGCCATGTTCATCATTTTCCTTCCGGAGCACGCATATGCATCGCATATCATTTCTCGCATATCATACCTGTTTTGCATCATGTTGCTTGTGCATTTCTCGTGGTTGATTGTGGTTCCGTTTGCTTGTGTTCTTGTCTAGGGTAGAGCCGGGAGA
>NC_057799.1:138093031-138093484 GCF_018294505.1 Triticum aestivum | reverse complement strand
AGGAACCTTTCGAGTACGCTTACGAGGATCAAGCTTTCGACAACTCTGAGAACCTTGCAGGCAAGATGGCCACCCCTCGAGATCACTTCTATCTTTGCTATGCTAGTTGTTCGCTCTATTGCCATGCTACGCTACCTATCACTTGCTATATCATGTCTCCCATTTTGCCATGTCAGCCTCTAACCATCCTTTCCTAGCAAACCGTTGTTTGGCTATGTTACCGCTTTTGCTCAGCCCCTCTTATAGCGTTGCTAGTTGCAAGTGAAGTTGAAGTTTGTTCCATGTCGGAACATGGATATGTTGGGATATCACAATATCTCTTATTTAATTAATGCATCTATATATTTTGGTAAAGGGTGGAAGGCTCGGCCTTATGCCTGGTGTTTTGTTCCAGTCTTGCCGCCCTAGTTACTGATATACCGGGATTATGTTCCTTGAGTTTGCGTTCCTTAC
>NC_057799.1:138084930-138092282 GCF_018294505.1 Triticum aestivum | reverse complement strand
AACTCGAGGTCTGGTTTTACTCGTAGGATGTCTCATCCGGTGTGCCCTGAGAACGAGATATGTGCAGCTCCTATCGGGATTTGTCGGCACATTCGGGTGGCTTTGCTGGTCTTGTTTTACCATTGTCGAAATGTCTTGTAAACCGGGATTCCGAGACTGATCGGGTCTTTCCGGGAGAAGGTTTATCCTTCGTTGACCGTGAGAGCTTATGATGGGCTAAGTTGGGACACCCCTGCAGGGTATTATCTTTCGAAAGTCGTGCCCGCGGTTATGAGGCAGATGGGAATTTGTTAATGTCCGGTTGTAGAGAACTTGTCACTTGACCCAATTAAAATACATCAACTGCGTGTGTAGCCGTGATGGTCTCTTCTCGGCGGAGTCCGGGAAGTGAACACAGTCTGAGTTATGTTTGATGTAAGTAGGTGTTCTGGATCACTTCTTGGTCATTGCTAGATGACGACCGTTCCGTTGCTTCTCTTCTCGCTCTCTTTTGCGCAAGTTAGCCACCATAAATGCTTATTGGCGCTGCAGCTCCACCTCTTTACACCATCCTTTCCTATAAGCTTAAATAGTC
Source organism: Triticum aestivum (assembly GCF_018294505.1). NCBI lineage: Eukaryota > Viridiplantae > Streptophyta > Magnoliopsida > Poales > Poaceae > Triticum > Triticum aestivum. The sequence continues at coordinate 138,091,708 of NC_057799.1, read as the reverse complement.
TTGATCTCGCGGGTGTGAGATTGCTGAGTCCCCGTGACTCACAGATTCTACCAAAACAGTTGCAGGTGTCGATGATGCCAGTGCAGATGACGGCGTCGATCTCAAGTGGGAGTTCAACGAGGAACGTGGTCGTTACTATGTGTCTTTTCCTGATGATCAGTAGTGGAGCCCAGTTGGGACGATCGGGGATCTAGCTTTTGGGGTTGCCTTATTTTCATCTGGATTTTGACCGTAGTCGGTCTATATGATTGTATTTTGGATGATGTATGATAATATTTATGTATTGTGTGAAGTGGCGATTGTAAGCCAACTCTTTATCCCATTCTTGTTCATTACATGGGATTGTGTGAAGATGATCCTTCTTGCGACTAAACCACTATGCGGTTATGCCTCTAAGTCGTGCCTCGACACGTGGGAGGTATAGCCGCATCGTGGGCGTTACAAGTTGGTAATCAGAGCCATCCCCGACTTAGGAGCCCCCTGCTTGATCGAATCGCTGGCGTTGTTGAGTCTAGAATAAAAAATGTTTTGAGTCTTAGGATTATATATATCGGAGAGTAGGATTCTTTTTACTCCTCAGTCCCTTCGTCGCTCTGGTGAGGTCTCCTGACGTAGAGCTTTTGACTACTCTCTCCTCAAATTTCACTAATTTTTTTTTAGGATCACGCTGGTATCTTGGAATCGTTCCGATGGTTTTGTGACGAGGACATTGTTCTTGGTGCCTCCTGTCATTTAGGGGTTGTGGCAGTGTCCCGGGGAGTTAAGCTCCGAGGTGTTGTCGTCACAATTTTATCGTTGCATTTCTGGAATACCTGAGTTTCGCCGACATCGAAATCTCTTTTATGCAGTTGTTGGTGAGATCACCTCGACGCCACCCAGTACTGGGGCGGTAGTTCGGGAGTATTGCCATAACTTGTATAACAGATGTTTTTCGAAGGTTGAGGTAAATGATTTCCGAAGATTTCTTGGTTATGTGTTGACGGATGGATACAGCTGGATCTAGGGATTGCTAGTTTGGGTGATATATTTTGTGTCCCCTATATCCCCAACACCAGATTGCATAACCAGAAAGTTTCGGGAATTTATAAGTGGGAATTCAAGTAGCCTTAGGATATCTTTCCGACAGACGCATGATATGAGATTGGGGTTCGACGTCTAGTGGTCCGCCTGTATACGGTTGATTTTAAAGTGGTCTCGTAGTGTCTTAAAGAGTCCATGGCTATGCCGACTCGGGGACGCTTCGTATGTCATGTGCACAGCCTTGTACATGATGGTGCTGTACGATTGAGCCCGTGTGGGCCCCACCACGAAAACTTCGGACGAAATATCTATCATATGTTTGTTCCGGCTTATTCTGCAAGCCAATACTTTGTTTTGTTTTTATATTGTGGTATTCGAGTTGCTTCGAATTCATATGTTGATTCCATATATTTTTCAAGTGGCTTCTCAACTTAATGGAAGTGTGATGTTTTACTACGGAATTCATTCATTCATCTTCGTTCGAATGTTTATTGTGAAGACTATATGTTGCAATTTCTATCCGTTGATCCTACTTATCTATTTGTCTATCAAGATGCTAACAGATGTCACCCTCTTCAGGATGGCTCCGCCAACGCGTCAGAATCCGGATCACAATGAAGGGAGTCAAGCGAACCCTCCGCCACCACCTCCGCCTCCGGAGGCATGGCAAGCAATCATGGCAGCCACCAATGCCAATGCTCAGATGATTCTGCAACTCTTTCAAGAACGTACTCAAGGGCAAGGCGATCAAGGCAATCAAGGTCAAGGCAACAATCAGCTTCACTTTGCCACTCTCAACCAGTTTCTCGCAAATCAGCCCAAGTCTTTCAGCTACTGTGCCGAGGCCACGGATGCCGATGATTGGCTCGTGGACATCAACAAGCATTTTGAATGTAGCAATGTCAGGCCTGAGGACTATGTCAAGTTCGCTTCTTTCCAGCTCAAGGACCAAGCTGCTGATTGGTTTCAGCAATACAAAGATTCCAGAGGAGGTCGTGTGATCACTTGGACTGACTTCTGTCGGGACTTCAAAGCGCACCACATTCCACAAAGTGTTGTTGAGAGCAAGCGTGAGGAGTTCCGCAATCTCAAGCAAGGCAACATGTTTGTGTATCAATACAACATCCAGTTTCAGAAACTTGCTCGCTTTGCTAAACAAGACGTTCCTGATGAAAAGAGCATGATCTATCACTTCAGAGGTGGCCTTAAAGAGGATCTGCAGTTAGCTCTCGTTCTTGTTGAGCCTACTCAGTTTGATCAATTCTATAACATGGCACTGAAACAAGAGGCTGCTCAGCTCAAGTGTGAGGCTTCTAAGAAAAGAGTCAGAGACGCAGTTCAGTCCTCTTCTTCCTCACTTGTGACAGCTAAGCAACAGAAGTTCTGGTTGCCTCCTCCTCCTCCGTTTCGCCAGCCTTACCAGCAGAAGAACAAAGGTGGCCATGGTTCTTCCAACTCTTCCAACTCTGGCTATCAGAACAAGTCTCAGAATCAAGCTCCAAAGTCCAATGCTCCTTATCACCGTCCACTCTCAGAGGTGACTTGCAACAAGTGTCAGCAGAAACGTCACTATGCTAACAAGTGCTTCAACCAAAGGCGTCTTCCTCCTCCTCCTGTCAGATCTTCCAGCAATGCAGTGGTCAAGCATAATCCAAAGTCTGCAAAGGTGAACATGATGAATGCAGCTCAAGCGGAGGAATCTACTGATGTGATAATGGGTAATCTCTCAGTTAATGATGTTCCTGCAAAAGTTCTTTTTGATACTGGTGCATCGCATTCTTTCTTGTCATACCCTTTTGCATCGAAGCACAATGTTGACACAGAGATTTTATCCAAAGTTATGCAAGTTGTTTCTCCGGGAAAGCTTTTGTCTTCTAGTTTGGTTGCTCCCGATGTTTCCATCAAGATGGGCGACTATAAATTTCAGTCTTCTCCAATTTTTCTTGGTGACTCAGATATTGATCTTATTCTCGGGATGGACTGGCTTTCTAAGCACAAGGCTCAACTTGATTGTGCTGCCAGGGAAATTCAATTGACACACTCGTCTGAGGATGTGATTATTTATGCCGCTCGTGATGAAACCATTCGGTTTTTCTCTCTCAATGAGAAGGGCGAATTGAATGCCATCTCTCAAATTCCAGTCGTTTGTGAGTATCAAGATGTCTTTCCAGAAGAGCTTCCGGGTATGCCTCCTCACCGGCCAGTTGAGTTCGTTATCGAACTTGAGCCAGGCACTGAACCCGTTTGCAAGCGTCCATACAAGCTTGGACCCAACGAGCTGAAGGAATTGAAGAAACAGCTCGATGAACAAGAGCGTCTGGGTTTGATCAGACCGAGTTCTTCTCCATGGGGTTGTGGTGTTCTTTTTGTCAAGAAGAAGGATGGCACGGACCGACCGTCCATTGAACAAGAAGACAATCAAGAACAAGTATCCACTTCCCAACATCAATGAGCTATTTGAGCAACTCAAAGGGGCTAAAGTTTTCTCGAAGCTTGACCTTCGTATGGGTTATCATCATATTCGCATTCGTGAAGAAGATATCCCCAAGACAGCATTCAGAACAAGCTTTGGTTTCTTATGAATATACTGTCGTGTCTTTCGGCCTTGTCAATGCTCCTCCAGTATTCTCTCGGATGATGAATTTCATCTTCAACCCCTATACCAATGAATTCATCCTGGTGTATCTCGATGATATCTTGGTCTTCTCCAAGAATAAGCAGGACCATGCCAAACATTTGCGATTGGTGCTCGACAAGCTCAGAGAGTATCAATTCTATGCGAAGTTCTCCAAATGTGAGTTTTGGCTTGATGAAGTTCTTTTCCTTGGTCACATCATTTCTGCCAAGGGCATCGCTGTTAACCCCGAGAAGGTGTCCGCAATTGTGAATTGGGAACCTCCTCAAAATGTCAAGCAGCTCCGCAGTTTTCTTGGTCTTGCAAGCTATTGCCGAAGATTCGTTGAGAATTTCTCCAAGATTGCAAAGCCTCTTTCCAACCTCCTTCAGAAGCATGTGAAGTATGTCTGGTCTCCTGAGTGTGACGTTTCTTTCAACACTCTCAAAGAGAAACTAGTCACAGCTCCTGTCTTGACTCCTCCTGATGAATCCAAGCCGTTTGAAGTTTTCTGTGATGCTTCTCTCCAAGGTCTCGGTGCTGTGTTAATGCAAGAGAAGAAAGTTGTGGCCTATACCTCTCGTCAGTTGAAGCCCAACGAGAAGAACTACCCCACTCACGATCTTGAGTTGGCGGCAGTTGTCCATGCATTGATAACGTGGAGACATCTCTTGTTGGGAAGACAAGTGGACATTTTCACCGATCACAAGAGTCTCAAGTATATCTTCACTCAACCCAACCTCAACCTCAGGCAGACTCGACGGGTCGAAATGATTCAAGAGTACAATCCGAGTATTGAATATACTCCAGGCAAGGCAAATGTCATTGCAGATGCTTTAAGCAGGAAGGCTTATTGCAACAGCTTAATTCTCAAGCCTTTCCAACCGGATCTTTGTGAAGCTTTCCGCAAGCTGAATCTCCAAGTTGTTCCTCAAGGCTTTCTTGCCAACCTCATAGTATCTCCGACTTTGGAAGATCAAATTCGTGAAGCACAACTCCTTGATGCCATGGTGAAGAAGGTGAAACGTGGTATCGATAAGGGTCTTTCCAAATACAAGTGCTATCGCATTGATGACAGAGACACTTTATTCTTCGAGGACCGGATTGTGGTTCCTAAAGGTGATCTAAGGAAAGTCATAATGAACGAGGCACACAATTCTCTCCTATCCATTCATCCTGGAAGTACGAAGATGTATCATGACTTCAAGCAGTCGTATTGGTGGACTCGAATGAAGCGAGAAATTGCTCAGTTCGTGAATGAATGTGATGTCTGCCGAAGAGTGAAAGCAGAACACCAACGACCAGCTGGTCTCCTCCAACCTCTTGCTATCCCAGAGTGGAAGTTTGATCATATCGAAATGGACTTCGTGACTGGATTTCCCAAGTCCAAGCGCGGAAATGATGCTATCTTCGTTGTCATTGACAAGCTTTCTAAAGTGGCTCATTTCCTTCCAATCAAAGAATCCATCACAGCAGCTCAGCTGGCAGAGCTTTACACCTCCAGAATTGTCTCCTTGCACGACATTCCACAATTGATTTCTTCTGATCGTGGAAGCATCTTCACCTCTAAGTTCTGGGACTCCTTCTAGAAGGCCATGGGCACAAACATTCGCTTCAGCACAGCTTTCCATCCTCAAACTAGTGGCCAAGTCGAGCGAGTCAATCAAATTCTTGAAGATATGCTCAGGGCTTGTGTCATTTCCTTTGGCATGAAATGGGAAGATTGTCTTCCATATGCTGAATTCTCCTACAACAACAGCTTCCAAGCGAGTTCGGGCAAGGCCCCATTCGAGATTCTCTATGGCAGAAAGTGCCGTACTCCTCTCAATTGGTCAGAGACTGGTGAACGCCAACTTCTTGGCAATGACTTAATCACTAAAGCTGAAGAAATGTGTAAAGTCATCCGTGATAATCTCAAAGCCGCGCAATCGCGCCAGAAGAGTTACTATGATAGTAAGCATCATGATTTGGCTTTCGAGATCGGAGACCATGTCTACCTCCGCGTCTCTCCAATGAAAGGCACTCGTCGATTCGGTATCAAAGGGAAGCTTGCCCCTAGATACGTGGGTCCTTTCAAGATCATTGGCAAAAGAGGCGACCTCGCCTATCAACTTGAGCTTCCTTCCAACTTCGCGAACGTGCACGACGTGTTCCACGTGTCACAGCTCCGCAAGTGCTTCAAGACGCCTGAGCGCACTATCATCTTCGAAGAGATTGACCTCCAAGGAGATTTGTCTTATCATGAGCACCCCGTTGCTATTCTTGAAGAAACTGAGCGCAAGACTCGCAACAACTCGATCAAATTCCTGAAAGTGAAGTGGTCGCACCATTCCGACCGGGAAGCCACCTGGGAACGCGAGGACCACCTCCGTTCCGAATATCCGGAGTTCTTTCAGTCCTAGATCTCGGGACGAGATCCTCTCGTAGTGGTGGAGTGTTGTAACACCCCGGATGTAACTTGCCATATTTGTAACTCCGACTCTTGCCATTTCCGGCTATGTGTTATGATATTCTCTCCGTGGTCGGGTTTTGTCTTTCGTTTTGTATTTTGTCATGTCATGCATTTTCATATCATGTCATCATGTGCATTGCATTTGCATACGTGTTCGTCTCATGCATCCGAGCATTTTCCCCGTTGTCCGTTTTGCAATCCGGCGCTCCTATCTCCTCCGGTGCACCCCTCTTGTTTTCTTTCGTGTGCGGGTGTCAAACTTTCTCGGAATGGACCGAGGCTTGTCAAGTGGCCTTAATATACCATCCGGAGACCACCGGTCAAGTTTCGTTCCATTTGGAGGTCGTTTGGTACTCCAACGGTTAACGGGGCATCCGCAAAGTCCATTTGAGAGTCCAGCAAAAACCCCCTCTAAAAACAGCCCAAAACCCACCAAACTCTCTTCCATGCTCTAGGTCGTTCGATCACGATCGTGTGGGCGAAAACCGCACCTCATTTAGAGCCTCCTAGCTCCCTCTACCTATAAATATGTGAGCATCCCGAAAAACGAAATCGCAGTCTAAACCCTAGCGTCTTCCACCTCGCGCCGCCGGACAACGTCCGCCGCACCGCCCGGCGAATCAGCATGCGCCATGTGGCACCCGTCCGCCGCCGCCGCCGCGGCCCACCCGGCCCGCAGCTGGCCCACGCGC
>NC_057799.1:138074485-138084410 GCF_018294505.1 Triticum aestivum | reverse complement strand
AGCCCCGGCCGGCCTCCCTCTCCTCCTCCGGCGCCGAGGCCCGCGGCCTCCCTCTCTTCCTCCGGCGCCCGCTCCGGCCGACCTCGAGCCCGAGCCGGCGAGCTCCTGTTGTTCCCGATCCAGATCCGCACTGTAGAGGTTGACTCCCGTATCCCCGTTTTTTTTTCTGTCTAGGATATTTTCACAGCATATGCCTCTGTTCACAGCTCCATCACTCTTTGCATGTAGCTCCGATTCGCGTGTGTAATATGTCAAATTGTTCGCCTCGTGATGCTCTTCATTTTGCTCAATGGCACCATGTTCATTAGAGGTCATCTTGATGCCCAAATCTCTGTTGGAAGAGGGCTAGTTGTTGTTATTCTCTGGTTCTTGTCAGAACTTGGAGATTTGTCATTTTTGTATCATTTATTCTGTGCATCTTATGGGCATGAGCTCTACATGTGTTTTGAAATATGCCATGCCATCTTTCCAGTGGTGTATGCCATGTATTTTTGTGCTCTCTGTGGTGACTAGCACAAGCATGCAAAGTAGGCTCCGTAATATTTCTGATTTCAGGGACTTGGTGATTTCTCTGAAGTCTTTGTCTGCTGTTATTTGGTTGCCATGTAAACTTGATGCTACAGAGAGATCCATGCATATTTTGGAGATATTCAGTAAGGATGTTTTTTAGATATAGTTTTAATTGATCCATTTCTGCCCTTGTTTGCAATTATGGAGTGCCATAGCATAACTCAATCTTGCTCTACTTTTGCTATAAAATATTTCTGGCAGATTCTTAACATGATATTCATTTTTGCCAAGCTTATTGTAGTTGATCCATACATGCTATGCTTGTGTTCTTGCCATGGATAGCTCCATAAAAATGCCATCGTGCTGTAGGTATGCTTGGTTTGTCATGCATTGCTCTGTAGTGAGTGCATCAAGCTCACAAAGAGGCCTACATATTATTATTTCTGCCATGCTCTGTTTTCTGTTAAGTCTGAAACCTGATAACGAAACTTGCTATGTTTACATGCTTGCCATCATATCTTCTGGTCCTTTTTGACTTATGGTCAGTAAGGGACTTTTGTCATGTGCATTTAGAAGATCACTGCCATGCCTTGTTTTGCTATGTTAAGTTCAGTTTTTCACTAAGTCTGTGATCCTGTTATCTTTTGCACTTTTGCCATGCTTGTTTGAGCTTGATATGTTGCGATCTAGCCGTAGCTCAGTGTTCATCTTTTGTCAAGAATCTCCTGTAGATTACTTTCATATGATTTTTTGCTATGTTGGGGTGCTGTAGCATTGTTACTTGTTGCATTTTAAGTGCTATCATGCTGTAAATCGCAGATTTGTGTCATTCTTGTTTTCCTTGCCATTTGCAAACCGTGCATCCGATTCCGGTGATCTTTATATCGATTTCGACCAAAATCATCTCATCTTTCCAGTGGCATGCTTGGTTTGCCAAGTTACTGCCATGTTCATCATTTTCCTTCCGGAGCACGCATATGCATCGCATATCATTTCTCGCATATCATACCTGTTTTGCATCATGTTGCTTGTGCATTTCTCGTGGTTTATTGTGGTTCCGTTTGCTTGTGTTCTTGTCTTGGGTAGAGCCAAGAGACGAGTTCGTGAACGAGGAACCTGTCGAGTACGCTTACGAGGATCAAGCTTTCGACAACTCTGAGAACCTTGCAGGCAAGATGACCACCCCTCGAAATCACTTCTATCTTTGCTATGCTAGTTGTTCGCTCTATTGCCATGCTACGCTACGTATCACTTGCTATATCATGTCTCCCATTTTGCCATGGCAGCCTCTAACCATCCTTTCCTAGCAAACCATTGTTTGGCTATGTTACCGCTTTTGCTCAGCCCCTCTTATAGCGTTGCTAGTTGCAGGTGAAGTTGAAGTTAGTTCCATGTCAGAACATGGATATGTTGGGATATCACAATATCTCTGATTTAATTAATGCATCTATATATTTTGGTAAAGGGTGGAAGGCTCGGCCTTGTGCCTGGTGTTTTGTTCCACTCTTGCCGCCCTAGTTACTGATATACCGGGATTATGTTTCTTGAGTTTGCGTTCCTTACACGGTCGGGTGATTTATGGGACCCCCTTGACAGTTCGCCTTGGATAAAACTCCTCCAGCAAGGCCCAACTTTGGTTTTACTATTTGCCACCTAAGCCTTTTCCCCCGGGTTTTCGCGAGCCCGAGGGTCATCTTATTTTACCCCCCCCCCCGGGCCAGTGCTCCTTCGAGTGTTGGTCCGAACTGAGCAGACTGCGGGGCCCCCTCTTGGAAACTCGAGGTCTGGTTTTACTCGTAGGATGTCTCATCCGGTGTGCCCTGAGAACGAGATATGTGCAGCTCCTATCGGGATTTGTCGGCACATTCGGGTGGCTTTGCTGGTCTTGTTTTACCATTGTCGAAATGTCTTGTAAACCGGGATTCCGAGACTGATCGGGTCTTTCCGGGAGAAGGTTTATCCTTCGTTGACCGTGAGAGCTTATGATGGGCTAAGTTGGGACACCCCTGCAGGGTATTATCTTTCGAAAGCCGTGCCCGCGGTTATGAGGCAGATGGGAATTTGTTAATGTCCGGTTGTAGAGAACTTGTCACTTGACCCAATTAAAATACATCAACTGCGTGTGTAGCCGTGATGGTCTCTTCTGGGCGGAGTCCGGGAAGTGAACACGGTCTGAGTTATGTATGACATAAGTAGGTGTTCAGGATCACTTCTTGGTCATTGCTAGATGACGACCGTTCCATTGCTTCTCTTCTCGCTCTCTTTTGCGCAAGTTAGCCACCATAAATGCTTATTGCCGTTGCAGCTCCACCTCTTTACACCATCCTTTCCTATAAGCTTAAATAGTCTTGATCTCGCGGGTGTGAGATTGCTGAGTCCCCGTGACTCACAGATTCTACCAAAACAGTTGCAGGTGCCGATGATGCTAGTGCAGATGACGGCGTCGATCTCAAGTGGGAGTTCGACGAGGAACGTGGTCGTTACTATGTGTCTTTTCCTGATGATCAGTAGTGGAGCCCAGTTGGGACGATCGGGGATCTAGCTTTTGGGGTTGTCTTATTTTCATCTGGATTTTGACCGTAGTCGGTCTATATGATTGTATTTTGGATGATGTATGATAATATTTATGTATTGTGTGAAGTGGCGATTGTAAGCCAACTCTTTATCCCATTCTTGTTCATTACATGGGATTGTGTGAAGATGACCCTTCTTGCGACTAAACCACTATGCGGTTATGCCTCTAAGTCGTGCCTCGACACGTGGGAGGTATAGCCGCATCGTGGGCGTTACAGTTGTGGTGTAATACCCTACTCTAGTGTGGTGGTGGTGGATTGCCTCTAGGGCTGATGATGAACAGTACAAGGGAAGAACAGCCTCCTGAGGTTGAGGTGTTCTTGTGATTGGTGACTTAGCAGGTGAGAGCTGGGTGAATTGCTCGATCCCCCTACTCTGGTGGCTAGCTCTACTTATATAGGCCCTGGTCCTCTTCCCAAATATTGAGTGGGAAGGGAGCCAACAACGGTGGGCAAATTTGAAGGGGGGCAGCTAGTACAAGCTATCCTGACAAAAGTGGTCTTCGCCTGCGAAAGGCTCTGGTGGTGACGCCGTCTTGGGCTCCACGATGACCTCCGCCTTGCCGTCCTCCTGGTCTTGGTCTTGTTGCACTGCTATAGCAACCTTTGCCTGATACCTCGGTACTCCTCGCCTGCGTTGGCCTCCTTAGCACCAAAGAGGAAACAAGGACGCTGCGCGCTCTGGCGCCCGCCTGGTGTCGTTCGTCATGGCTCACGTCACGAGAGCCTCATGAGGTTTTGCCCTGCCTTGATATCTCCGCTCCTCGTGAGCCTGCCTGACTAGGCCACTCCTGAGGAGGTCTTGCGTCGTCCGCCTCGCGAGGCTTGGACCCTCGCGAGGGTCTTGGATGCCTTGTTGATGAAGATGGGTCGTACGGCCTGCTGGCTTAGCCACGCCATGGGCCGCAGGCAGGCAGGTATGGGGACCCCCGTTCCCAGAACGCCGACAGTTGGTACGACTGTGAAGCCGCCCTCAGTTGTTTATCACCAGCGCGGAGCATAGTGCTTCCGCTTGTGCACGGGCATAGCCGATCCTCGGCAGTGTCGATGGCCAGCGCGGAGCATGGTGCTTCCACTTGTGCGTGGGAGGGGGCCTCCCTCTGAGGAGAGGCCCCGGGGCGTGTACAGCCCCGCCCTGACATGTGGCTTGCACGACAGGGCTGCGAGGTGTATCTGGGCACTCGTGAGCCAGCGCGGGACTCACGAGGCCGTACCTCAAGGCGGGTTGCGCCTGGTCTTGGGTCCTTGATAGCTGTGTGTTCCTGCGAGATGGTTAGGTACTAGTGCTCTACGTCCTCAGGTCCCGGCCCTCGAGCGAGCTCAGCCACCGCTGGTATGCCAGGTCGCGATGCCGTGGTCAAGGCTAGGGGGTGAGGGCTGGAGAGCCAGTAAGAGCTCCTGAGTCAGGATTCTCAGGAGCTCCCCTTTTAACGTGCAAATGAATTGCATGAGAGAGGGGTGGGCCCGTAGCAGGTAGCAGGCTATGATAGCGGGTGGCAATCGAGCAGACGATAATCACAGGTAAATTACGCATGAGAGGCAGATCAGCTTGGGTAAATGCGGAAAGATACATGCCACTTGGGTTAGGCCCGAGCGGCTTGGGGATGATGCAGCCCGAGGGGCGCCCCCAGCAAGATAAGCTGAAGACATAAGCAAAAGGGATACATGCCACAGGGACGGACCCACGTGGCCTGGGAATGATGCAGCCCGAGGGGCGCTCCCAACTGAATGAACTTGGAAAATGTCACATGGTTCTGTTGATGAAGAGATGTTGGAGCAGCCGAAGGTACGTGGGGACGGGGTCGCCCCTCACGAGCCACCAGGGTCCTGAGCCTCGGGAGGCTCTGGGGGCCCAGGCGGTTCCCTGAGGACCGTCTCCATCTCTGCCAGGACGGCATGGCGCCTGGCCTCCTGAGCCACCAGGACGCGCCACAGGTTGCGCTGGTAGACGAACGACACGCTCGGCAAGCCAAATGGCATGCGAACGTAGATGTGTGGCGGACCCTCGCACCGGCCCACGCGCGAAGGCCAGAAAAGCTCCTGAGAAGCGGCCCTGTTGAGCCCTGGGACGTCGATGTAGACGCGCAGCCCAGCATCCTCGCCTGGATGGGGAGCTGCGCCTCGCGAGCGGCGGTCGCGGCGCATGGCCCTTGCGTCTTGTAGTTCCTGAGTGGTCTTGGTGATGAATTCCTGAGCGGTGGGCGCTCCTGGCCCTGTGTTCTCCTGAGGGAAACATGCCATGAAGCACGCCTCCAAGTGATGCCCGAGCGCCTCCCTCGTGATGTGGGCAAGGTCTGAGGCCCTCAAGGAGAGAGCCCCCGAGCCCTGCTCGTGGAGGGCGTCGGGCGCGCCTTCCTATGCGATGGAGGGAGGCGCCCCTGGAGCGGGCGCTGATCCTGACGAGGCTCCAGCTGCGTTGCCGCCCTCCTGAGGCCCGGCACAGCGCAGCTGCTTCTTCTTCTTGGGGATGGCCTCTGGAGGGCCCTCGCCTTTGCTTTCGGGGTCATCGATTGCTACAGCTTGAAAGACGCGCTCGAGGGAGCACACCGTGTCTCTTTCTTCGCATGGGACTGTGATGATTCCGCCGCTTCCCGACATCTTGAGGACGTTGTAGCCGTGGTGGGTCACTGCCAAGAACTTGGCCAGGGCTGGATACCCTAGGATGGCGTTGTATGGCAGACGGATGTGCGCGACGTCGAAGTCGATGAGCTCGGTGTGGTAGTTCTTGTGTTCTCTGAAGGTGGCAGGGAGGCGGACCTGCCCTATCGGTGTGGTGGAGCCGTCGGTCCCTCCTGAGAAGGGCTTGGTAGGCTGAAGCTGGTCATATGGCACTTGGAGGTTGTCGAATGTGTCGATGGACAGGACGTTGAGCCCCGCGCTGCCGTCGATGAGAATCTTGGTGACTTGCACGTTGTTGATAGATGGTGAGCAAAGCATCGGGAGGGCGCCAGCAGTGGCTGCGCACTTGAGCTGATCTACTGAGTTGAAGGTGATGGCGCATTGGGACCACCTGAGCGGGCGCGTGACTTCACGAGCAAACTGCTTGAAGATATGCTGCGAGGCTGGGGCCTGGGCTCCGCCCAAAATGCAGGCGATAGCGCGCGGCTCCTGGAAGCCCCCAGCCCCCTCGTGTTGATGGTGGTCGTCATTCCTTCTTGGTTGCCCTGAGGACAATCCTCACGAGGCTGGTCCCTCCAGTCGCCCTCACAAGGATGATCCTACCAGCGGTCCTCACGAGGCTTGTCGCGCCACTCCTGGTGCGGGCCACGGTCGTCCCAGCGCCCGCCACCACGTCCTCCTCCTTGGCCGTAGCCCCGGTCGCCACGCTCGGGGCGTCGACCGAAGCGTCCTTCACGAATGGCTCTAAGCTCTTGACAGTCACTGGTGTTGTGGGTATTCAGGTTGTGGATGGCGCAGAACGGTCGGCTGCTCTTGGATGACTCGGGCTGATCTCTGCCTCGCTTGGTGTCCGGCTCCGCCGCGAGCACGGCTGCTTCCTTGCGCTTCGCATCCTTGGCCTTGGCTTTCTTCTCCTCCGGGCCTGCAGCTGGCAGCTCGAGGAGGGAGAGGCGCCCTTCCTCAGCTCTTGCGCACTTGGTCGCTAGGTTGAACATCTCCTGAGATGTGCACAGCTCCTCGTGGATAGCTAGCTCTTCCTTCATCTTGATGTCGCGGACGCTGTCAGAGAACGCGGAGATGATGGCCTCGTCCGTGACCTTGGGGATCTTGAGGCGAGTGTTGTTGAAGCGCTGGATGTACTTCTGGAGGGTCTCTCCTGGTTGTTGCTTGATGCGGCGCAGGTCACCCACCGGCGGGCGGTCGCGAGTGCCCTGGAAGTTGGTGACGAAGCGGTCGCGCATCTCGTCCCAGGAGGAGATCGAGCCCTGAGGCAGGTTCAGGAGCCACGAACGGGCGCCGTCTTTGAGAGCCATAGGGAACTAGTTCACCATGACTTTCTCATCGCCGTTGGCGGCCTCGATGCTCAGCTCGTAGAGCTGCAAGAACTCCGCGGGGTCGAGGGTGCCGTCATAGCGAGGAGACAGATCCGACTTGAACTTGCCCGGCCAGGCGACGCTACGCAGCTCGGGGGTGAAGGCGCGACAACCGGCCGTGCTCGCAGGGGCCCGTCTTGGAGGTGGAGCCTTGTCTTGATGCCCACGCACCGCTACGGCAAGCGGCGCGGGGGCCTGCCGTGGCGGACGATCCTGGCGCGGTGGTGCGAGCAGTGGCGGAGCGTTCTCTTGCGGTCGAGGAACTTCTTGGCAGCTTTCTTCTTCATGCTCGGGCACCGGACGCGGCGGATCGCGTCGCGGTGGCGCACGCCTTGGTGCCAAGGCAGTGGAGGCGCTCCGTGAGCTGCGTCGCCCGAAGTAGGTGGAGAGAGGGACGGCGCAGGGATCCCCCTGTGGCGCGGACAAGCTCGGCAATGCGGTCGAGCCAGTCCTCGTAGAGGTCGTCGACCGGGCGGTAGCGCAGAAGTTTGTGTGCCATGAGGAGCGCGGCCCGTGCATCCATGGGGGCGCGACGAGCGTGGGATGAGGAACCGGCCGAGGTCAGCGATGGAGTGGCGGTGCGGCCGTCCTGCCGCACCGAGGGGTGCAACAAGGACGCCTGCTGCTCGTTCCCCACCAGGCCGGTGGTAGCGTTGGCGGCGGGAGACGGAGAACGACGAGGTGGCCCACCGACGGGAGCCGTTCGAGCGACGTGGGTGGCTAAGGCAGCCCGGCGCTCAGCACGAGCACGGCGAGCATCCGCCATGGAGACGACGGAACGACTAGACGCGAACGACGGAAAGGAAGCTCCGGCGCACCCCTACCTGGCACGCTAAATGTCGGATCTCGGGTTCCGGCCAAACCCTCAAGGTTCGAACACTGGGGTCCGCGCGGAGATTTCCTCCCTACCGATCTACGCCCTGGATCGCTAAGATCTCGTGGACGAACTCGAAGAACTCACAACACAAAGACACAAGATTTATACTGGTTCGGGCCACCATTGTGGTGTAATACCCTACTCCAGTGTGGTGGTGGATGGATTGCCTCTTGGGCTGATGATGAACAGTACAAGGGGAAGAACAGCCTCCTGAGGTTCAAGTGTTCTGGTGCTCTGCGAGCTAGTGTGGGTGAAGATTCGATGCCCCCTACTGTGGTGGCTAGTTCTACTTATATAGGCCCTGGTCCTCTCCCCAAATATTGAGCGGGAAGGGAGCCAACAACGGCCAATTTGAAAGGGGACAGCTAGTACAGCTTATCCTGACAAAAGTGGTCTTCGCCTGCAAAAGGCTCTGGTAGTGACGCCGTCTTGGGCTCCATGGTGACCTTCGTCATGCCGTCCCGCTGGTCTTGGTCTCGTTGCACCGATATGGAAACCTTTGCCTGATGCCTCGGTACTCCGCGCCTGCGCTTTCCTCCTTAGCACCAAAGAGGAAACAAGGATGCTGCGCATGCTGGCGCCCGCCTGGTCTTGATCGTCATGGCTCACATCACGAGAGCCTCGCGAGGTTCGCCCTGCCTTGATATCTCCGCTCCTCGCGAGGCAGCCTGATGAAGCCGCTCCTGAGGAGGTCTTGGGTCGTTCGCCTCGCGAAGCTTGGCCCCTCGCGAGGGTCTTGAGTGTCTCGCTGATGAAGATGGGCCGTACATGCCTGCTATCATAGCCACGCCATGGGCCGCAGGCAGGCAAGTCTGGGGACCCCCGTTCCCAGAACGCCGACAGGGTCCATTCCATCGGGCCCGCCTTCTTCAAGATTTTGAAAAAGGGAAGGGCACGCTCGGTAGACTTGGAGATGAACCTGCTCAAGGAGGCAACGCACCCAGTGAGCCGATGCACATCCTTGATCCGCCTAGGCACCTCAATTTGCTCGATGGCCTTGATCTTATCTGGGTTCGCCTCGATCCCACGCTGTGACACAAAGAACCCGAGAAGTTTGTCGGACGGAACGCCGAAGACACACTTCTCAGGGTTCAGCTTGAGGTTGATCCTGCACAAATTTGCAAATGTCTCTTCTAAATCTTGTATGAGTGTTGCCATGTCCTTGGTTTTGACCACTATGTCATCCATATAAGCTTCCATATTTCTATGCAGCTGAGGCTCAAAACCAATTTAGATTGCTCTTGCAAACATTGAGCCAGCACTCATAAACCCGAAAGGCATCCGTAAGAAACAATACGTACCACATGGGGTAATGAATGCTGTCTTCTCTTCATCTTCTTTCGTCATGAAAATCTGGTGGTATCCCGAGTAAGCATCGAGGAATGATAACAAGTCACACCCGGTCGTGTAGTCAACAATCTGGTCGATGCGCGGCAACGGGAAAGGGTCCTTTGGACAAGCCTTGTTGGTATCTATGTAGTCAATACACAGTCTCCACTTTCCATTTGCCTTGCGCACCACCACCGGATTGGCCAACCACGTCGGATGGAGTACCCCTCTTACCAAGCCTGGCGCTTCCAACTTCCTGATTTCCTCTGTGATGAACTCTTGCCATTCCAAAGCCTGCTTCCTGACCTTCTGCTTGACGGGTCGAGCATGAGGACAGACAGCAAGATGATGCTCAATCACCTCCCTGGGAACGCCGGGGATGTCGGATGCTTGCCACACAAACACATCGACATTCGCCCGCAGGAAAGTGACGAGTGTGCCTTCCTATTTGCTGTCGAGGGTGGAGCTTATGGTGAAAGCCCATCCCGTGCCATCCTCCTTGACGGACACCTTCTTAGTCTCTGGTGGTGCAGCTATGGATTTCTTGCTCTTTCCGGTGGAGCTCTCTAGCACGTCCTCGACGGGAGCACTACACTCCGAAGAGGTGCGCTTGCCAGAGTGGGTGCAAGAGGTCTTGCCGGTAT
>NC_057799.1:137711956-137719984 GCF_018294505.1 Triticum aestivum | reverse complement strand
CCTTATATACTCCCCGACCCCTCCGCCCTCACCTCATCCCGCCCCAACCCGAAGCCGCCGGAGCCCGAAGCCGCCAGAGCCCCGACGCCCGAAGCCGCGCGAGGAGCCGCCGCCGGAGCTCCCGAACGCCGCCGCCCCTCGCCGCACCCCCCGAGCCCCGCCGGAGCCCGTCCCGAGCCCCGCCGGAGTTGCCCCGACGAGGTAGCCGCAGCCGCCGCCGACCGTCCGGTTTTTTTAAAAAAACCGCCTCGGTTTATTTATTTATTTTTCGAAACCCTAGGTTTATTTTTTTAGATCGGTTAATTTTTTGGTTTAATTAATTAATGAACGTTCACCAATCCGTTCGTTTTAACGAACGTGTTCACCGGTTAGCCGCAGTTAACGAACGTCCGTTCGTTTGACTGTTCGTCAGTTTTCTTTTTCGTCGGGTTTTCCGCGATTATTCCAGATCGCGATTTCTGATCAGATTTTCGTTCTGGTTTATCTTTTCGCTCGTTTATCGGAATCAGGCGATTCAAGCGCCTAGAGTTTCTTCTCGAAATTCTCTTTCCGTTTAACCAACTCAAACAAGTTTTTGATACTGTAAAATTTGACTTAGATCCAGATTAGTAAACGAAGCTTGTTTCTTTCGCCGTTTGACTTTCGTTGCTTCATTTGATTCGATTCTTTTTGCAAACCGGAGTTCTTAAGTTGAACTTTCTGGTTAGATCTTTTATTTGAGTTTTACCTGTGCATTTGATGAGTGCTTATTGTATGCTTGTTTGTTTGCGATAGAGTACCCGGAGTGCGCCGCTTGCTACTTCGAATCTCTAGGTTTCACGGATCATCAGCAAGGCAAGTAACACTTTGATCATACCTCTTTTACTACCCAGTTTTATTGCATTAGACCAATCCTAAAACATTGCATGGATAGGATCTAATTAACTTGTGGGTATTGGGAAGTAGTTAAGGTAGTACCTATTACCTGTTTTATTATCAAACCCTTGGGAGTTACTTCTACGTTTGCTTATATTGCTGTGCTATGCTAGTAGACGTGGATTGGGTTTGAGTGTATCCATGACAGATGTGAGATTGTTAATATATGGTTAAACTTAAGGTGGCAACTAAAACTCACATCTGGGTGGATTGAGGTACCTGGGTATTCCAGGATTGCCTGTTTTTCTTTTGGACCGCCACCCAGGTTCAAAGGGATCATGAGATTATTCATGCTAGAAACTTCCGTGTGCAGCCACAAGCTATTATGGGCTCTAGCATAGTTGATTAAGTTGTGTGAACTCTTACAGTGGTAGACTAGCAGATGTAGGGGATGTAGGTGTACCGGTCTACCCATCGTAAGGTGCTAACGCTTCTGAAAGACTGTGTCTCGGTCATCCGTTTCTCAAACATCATGTAGTGCGAGAATCAAGCGGAGGCGATCGAGTCTTGTGGGGAAAAGTGCACAAACCTCTGCAGAGTGTACAAACTAATCATGATTAGTCGTGTCCCCGGTTATGGACATCTTGAGTATCTAGTATTTGGATTATCATGTGAATCTCATCATGTTACTTTAATTAATTTTGTTGGGTTAATGATGAAACTTAATTGGGATTGAGATGCTGTCAACCATCTCAATGTTTAACAACCACCATGATAGTTAAATAAAATTTATTCCTTTGTAGTAGGGAAAAATTGGCTTTTCGCAAAACTGTAACCATAGAGCCTTCTACCAGCCATATATGCATGTAGTATAGCATTATTATATTCATTACTCTCTATGTGTTACATTGCCGGCATATTCCATGTGCTGACCCATTTCGGGCTGCAACGTTTCATGTTGCAGACTTTTCAGACGACGAGTAAGGTGCCTTAGGTCGTGGTCTTATACTCGGTGATGCCGTTGGAGTTGATGGACTCACTTATCTTCCAAGTCTTCCGCTGTTATCGTTTTTAGATGGCCTTAAGCCATATTTATCATACTTATTTCTCTTTTGAGATACTCGTGGTAATAAGTGTGTGATTGCTACTCTGTTATAAATCCTCCATTTGTACTGTGCGTGTCAGCATTACTGATCCAGGGATGACACTGGTGCACAGCAGCACAGACTGTTTGAGGTCTGGTCGCTACAAAGGTGGTATCAGAGCACACGCTGACTGTAGGACACGACCACTAAGCTTAAACCCTAGAACACTACTCTCTTCTCATTTCTGACTCCTCTCCACTTTCTACTCTTTTAGGAATGGCGGATGCAAGGAACAAGTTCATGCAACCGGATCAAGATACACCTTTTGAACGACACTTGAAGGAAGTCACTAAGTACCTGAACATTGGAATACCAAGCTTCACCGGGACCTACAACGCCACACTACCAGAAGAGGAGCGCTGGAAGATTCAAGTTCAAGTTCCAGGAAGGACATTTACGCCAGTCACTGAGCCTATAGAGTTTTCCTTTGATGCACCAACCTGGAGTTTAGGGAAGAGCATGGCAGCCCACATCTCTATGGGACGCATTGGAGAAGTCTACCACAGGGAGCTTAAGGATACTATTTATCAGATTTTTGGACGCCGAGATGAGCAATGGGAGATGATCAGCACCAAGAAGGATGGATCAATTGCAGCTTTCATCCAGGAGCAAAACCAACACATTCGTCGCCAGGAGAACCAGATGTGCGCAGACATGATAGATCTAAAAAAGGCATTGACCAAGATCACGGAGTTGGAGGAAGAACTCAAGTCTACGCGCGATGGATATGAGGAGGAAATCGTCGCACTAGTGGAAAAGAATGACGACCTGATAAAGAAGATCGGAGTATTCATGGGAGACCCAGCTCCAGGAGGAGAAGATGACGATTCTACTTGCCCGGATAACTACATCATCATCGACGACACCGACTCAGACCCCAGTGAAGATGACTTTGTTGATGAAGCTGGAGCAGATATCATGGAGTCTTCGACCGATCAAAATTTCTAGTAGACCACCATATCAGTAGTAGTATTCCCCCCATGTGAATAGTATAGTCCGAGCACTTTCGTAACGATAGTTAGATCGATTGTATGCCTTGTTTGAATTGATTGAGTGATATTGATTGTGTTTGTCTCATGATCATATGGGTAGTGTTTCCTCTCTAGACCTCATTCTATTCTAAATTCTCATCTTTTCTAAACCTATCAGATGCCTCCGAGACGCGACACCGGATTTGTTTTTCCACCGGAGATCACTCAGTTGATTCAGCAGCAGAATGCCCTGATGCAAGTGTTAGTACAGAACCAAGGCAGCAACAACAACAACAACGACAACAACACCAACCCACCACCACCACCTGTTGATCACTTAGCCCGTTTCTTGAGGCTAAATCCGCCGGTGTTTTCCAGCAGCACCGAGCCGATTGTTGCAGATGATTGGCTCCGCAAAGTTGGAAGGGAGTTGACCACTGCAGGATGCACAGATGCGGAGAGAGTGCGATTTGCCGCACATCAGCTTGGTGGACCCGCAGCATCATGGTGGGAGAATTACACAGCCACACACCCTATTGACACTGTCACATGGGACCAGTTTCAGCAAGCTTTCCGTACTGCCCATGTTTCAGCAGGAGCTATGGCCATGAAGAAGCGTGAGTTTCGCAACCTATGCCAAGGAGGACGCACCGTAGGCCAGTATGTGGAGGACTTTAGTAAGTTAGCACGTTATGCTCCAGATGACGTTGCTACAGATGCAGCCAAGCAGGAGAAGTTTCTCGAAGGACTGAATGATGAGCTGAGCATGCAGTTGATGGTAGCAACCTTCAACAACTACCAGGAGTTGGTAGATAAAGCTCTCATGATTGAAGGGAAGCAACAGCAGATTGAAAACCGTAAGAGGAAGTATGGACAAGGGAAGTACAATTCTGGAGCTCAACAGAAGCCACGTTTTACCCCGAAATCGAGAGGACAGTTTCAGCATACCCATGGAGGAGGTAGTTCGCACAACCATAATGGCCCCAAGAATGGTAATGGGAATAGAGGAAGCAACGGCCAGAACCGTACCAACCCTTCAACCCCAGCTAAGAGAGACCTGAGCCAAGTCACTTGCTTTAAGTGCCAGAAGACTGGACATTATGCCAATGAATGTCCTGAAGCCCAGAATGGAAATGGCAATGGAAGCTCTAGGAAGAAGCCGAACCCTTTCAACAAAGGACATGTGAACCACGTTAGCATGGAGGAGGTTGAAGCACAGCCTGATGCAGTAATAGGTAAGTTTTTGGTTAAGTCATTTACTGCACTCGTTCTTTTTTATACTGGTGCATCGCATTCATACATATCAAGGGGATTTGTGGATAAGTTTAAGCTGCCCACCAAAGTTCTCAGAACACCTGTGTTAGTAAGTTCACCAGGAGCAGAGTATATGCCAAACCAAGGTTGTTTTTAGATGCCATTGGCCATAGGTAGGCATGTTTTCCCCTCAGACTTGATAATCTTGGAGTCGCAAGGTTTGGACGTAATTTTGGGTAAGGATTGGCTATCGATGTACGGAGGAAACATCGATTGCGCCAGTAAGACGATTTTGCTTACCACCCCGGAAGGGAGAAGGATTAAGTATGTATCCCGGCATGTGCCGAAGAGGACTCAGGTGAATTCCTTATCAGGAGTTGTACAGGAAGAAGTACCAGTGGTGAAGGATTACCCGGATGTATTTCCAGAAGAGTTGCCAGGCATGCCACCGGATAGAGACATTGAGTTTTTGATCGAGCTTTTGCCAGGCACAGGACCAATATCTAAGAGACCGTACAGGATGCCCGCAAAGGATTTGGAAGAAATTAAGAAGCGGATTAAGGAGTTACTGGATAAATGCTATATTCGCCCAAGTTCGTCACCTTGGGGATCACCCGTACTTCTTGTGGAGAAGAAAGATGGATCGTTGAGGATGGTTGTTGATTATCGAGGATTGAACGAAGTGACCATCAATAACAAGTACCCACTGCCGATGATCAATGATTTGTTTGACCGCTTACAAGGAGCTAAGGTATTTTCCAAGATCGATCTACGATCAGGATACCATCAGTTGAAGATTCGAGAGCAGGATATACCTAAGATGGCTTTTACCACCAGGTATGGGTTGTATGAGTATACCGTTATGTCATTTGGTCTGACTAACGCACCTGCCTATTTCATGAACCTGATGAACAAAGTGTTTATGGAGTTTTTGGATAAGTTCGTCGTGGTGTTCATCGATGATATTTTGGTCTACTCAAAGAATGAAGAGGAGCATAAGGAACATTTGCGTTTGGTACTTGAGAAGCTCAGAGAACATCAGTTATACGCCAAGTTCAGCAAATGTGAGTTTTGGTTGAAGGAAGTTGGATTCCTCGGACATGTTATATCCGGAGAAGGAATAGCAGTAGACCCCACCAAAGTCGACACTGTGACAAACTGGGAATCACCCGCATCGGTTGGAGAGATCCGGAGTTTTCTTGGACTTGCAGGATACTACCGGAGGTTCATTGAGAATTTCTCGAGGATTGCTAAGCCCATGACAAAGCTATTAAAGAAGGACACCAAATTCAATTGGACTGAGGAATGCGAAGCTAGTTTCCAAGAGTTGAAGAAACGTTTGGTTACATCACCAATGTTGATTCTACCAGATCAACGCAAGGATTATGAAGTATATTGCGACGCTTCACGTCGAGGACTTGGAGCAGTGCTAATGCAGGAGGGAAGAGTTGTTTCATATGCTTCACGACAACTTAAACCCCATGAGAAGAATTATGCCACCCATGATCTGGAGTTAGCAGCCGTAGTGCATGCGTTGAAGACATGGAGACATTTTCTCATCGGAAATCACTGTGAGGTGTACACGGATCACAAGAGTTTGAAGTACATTTTCACGCAGAAGGAGTTGAATCTCAGGCAAAGGAGATGGTTGGAGCTCATTAAGGATATGATATGAGATTGCATTATCACCCAGGGAAGGCTAACGTAGTAGCAGATGCGTTGAGCCGCAAGAGCCATGTCAACACACTCATGACTGGAGAGTTACCGAAAGTATTAGCCAAGGATCTTTGCGAGCTATGTTTGGAGATAGTTCCAAGAAGCTATTTAACAACGTTGGAGATTCAGTCTACCTTGATGGAAAAGATCAAAGAAGCTCAGAAGACAGACAAGGAGATTGACGAGATAAAGGAAAGGATGAGCAAAGGAAAAGCCAAGGGATTTCGTGAGGATGAGCACGATACCTTATGGTTTGAGGACCGTGTTTATGTGCCCAATGATCCGAAGATCAGGAAGTTGATCTTGCAAGAGGCCCATGATTCACCGTATTCGATTCACCCAGGAAATACCAAGATGTATTTGGATTTGAAGGATATTTTCTGGTGGACCGGAATGAAGAAAGATATTGCAGAGTATGTAGCAGTTTGCGATGTATGTCAGAGAGTGAAGGCAGAGCATCAGAAGCCAGCAGGATTGCTACAGCCATTGCCGATACCCGAATGGAAATGGGATAAACTAGGCATGGATTTTATCACGGGATTGCCCAGGACTCGTTCAGGCTATGACTCGATATGGGTTGTAGTCGATCGTTTGACGAAAGTAGCTCATTTCATCCCAGTGAAGACCACTTACACCAGTGCTAAGTTGGCAAAGATATACATGACCAGGATCGTATGTCTGCATGGAGTTCCGAGGACCATTGTATCAGATAGAGGAACCCAGTTTACCTCGAAGTTTTGGAATCAGTTACATGAAACTTTGGGAACCAGGCTAGAATTCAGTACAGCTTTTCACCCACAGACAGACGGACAGACCAAGAGAGTCAATCGATTTTGGAAGATATGCTGAGAGCTTGTGCGCTAGATTATGGATCTAGTTGGGACGACAATTTGCCGTATGCAGAGTTTTCTTACAACAACAGTTACCAATCCAGTTTGAAGATGGCCCCTTTTGAAGCTTTGTACGGAAGGAGGTGCAGAACACCATTGTTGTGGAATGAAGTTGGAGAACGCCAGTTGTTTGGACCAGATTTGATTAAGGAATCAGAACAGAAGGTGAAGTTGATTCGCGATAGGCTCAAGGTAGCCCAGTCCAGGCAGAAGAGTTATGCGGATTCTAAACGCAAGGAGACAGTTCACGAAGTCGGAGACAGAGTTTACCTACGAGTATCACCACTTCGAGGAGTTAAGCGCTTTGGAGTTAAAGGAAAGTTAGCGCCACGTTTTGTAGGACCATACAAAATTTTGGAGCGTATGGGAGAAGTTGCTTACAAACTGGAATTGCCTGAAGGATTGTCAGGAGTTCATGATGTATTTCACGTTTCCCAGTTGAAGAAGTGCCACGCAGAGATGGCTGAGATACCACTGAGAGATACAGTGCCGTTGGAAGCGATTCAGTTGGATAGTGACTTGACCTATGAGGAGAAACCAGTTAAGATTCTTGAGTATGCCAGCCGAGTCACCCGCAGCAAGGTTATCAAGTTCTGCAAAGTTCAGTGGAGTCACCACACTGAAGATGAAGCCACCTGGGAGCGAGAGGAAGATCTACGGAAGAACCACTCTCACCTATTTTCTAGCCAACCCGAATCTCGAGGGCGAGATTCATCTTAAGGGGGGTAGGTTTGTAACATCCCAAATTTTCAATTTGGAATGTTATACATTAGATCATCATTGCATAGCATATTTTATTGCATTTTGGCAAAATCCTCGAAAATCCTAAGCAACTCAAGGACCCTCGGAGAGAGTTGGGGAATTTTTCGCGGTTTTCATATTTGATTTTTATCAAATAATGAAACGAGGATTTTGGTTTTAATTATTTTTCTCTCCGAAAAATATTTCATATTAAAATAAATGAGAGGAGAAAATATGACTTCTCCAAAATAATTGAAATATTGGAGGAAAAATATTAAAATCAAATATTTGATTTTATTCGGATTTTATTTGCAATTTTAATTGCATTAGAAAAATTGCACGTTTTCAAAACTGCATTTTCGGGCCAAGAAAATGTTCATCTCATTTTAATTATTTTAATTAGACGGTGAAAATTTGTTTTGGAATCTTTGGATTTTTATATATTTTTCTACGATT
>NC_057799.1:137704249-137711603 GCF_018294505.1 Triticum aestivum | reverse complement strand
GAGCCCCGCCGGAGCCCGTCCTGAGCCCCGCCGGAGTTGCCCCGACGAGGTAGCCGCAACCGCCGCCGACCGTCCGGTTTTTTTTTAAAAAACCGCCTCGGTTTATTATTTTTTAGGAAACCCTAGGTTTATTTTTTTAGATTGGTTTTTTTGTTTAATTAATTAGTGAACGTCCACCGATCCATTCGTTTTAACGAACGTGTTCACCGGTTAGCCGCAGTTAACGAACGTCCGTTCGTTTGACTGTTCGTCAGTTTTCTTTTTCGTCGGTTTTTCCGCGATTATTCCAGATCGTGATTTCTGATCAGATTTTCGTTCTGGTTTATCTTTTAGCTCGTTTATCGGAATCAGGAGATTCAAGCGCCTAGAGTTTCGTCTCAAAATTCTCTTTCCATTTAACCAACTCAAACAAGTTTTTGCTACTGTAAAATTTGACTTAGATCCAGATTAGTAAATGAAGCTTGTTTCTTTCGCCGCTTGACTTTCGTTGCTTCGTTTGATTCGATTCTTTTTGCAAACCGGAGTTCTTAAGTTGAACTTTCTGGTTAGATCTTTTATTTGAGTTTTACCTGTGCATTTGATGAGTGCTTATTGTATGCTTTTTTTTTTGCGATAGAGTACCCGGAGTGCGCCGCTTGCTACTTCGAATCTCTAGGTTTCACGGATCATCAGCAAGGCAAGTAACACTTTGATCATACCTCTTTTACTACCCAGTTTTATTGCATTAGACCAATCCTCAAACATTGCATGGATAGGATCTAATTAACTTGTGGGTATTGGGAAGTAGTTGAGGTAGTACCTATTACCTGTTTTATTATCAAACCCTTGGGAGTTACTTCTACGTTTTCTTATATTGCTGTGCTATGCTAGTAGACGTGGATTGGGTTTGAGTGTATCCATGACAGATGTGAGATTGTTAATATATGGTTAAACTTAAGGTGGCAACTAAAACTCACATCTGGGTGGATTGAGGTACCTGGGTATTCCAGGATTGCCTGTTTTTCTTTTGGACCGCCACCCAGGTTCAAAGGGATCATGAGATTATTCATGCTAGAAACTTCCGTGTGCAGCCACAAGCTATTATGGGCTCTAGCATAGTTGATTAAGTTGTGTGAACTCTTACAGTGGTAGACTAGCAGATGTAGGGGATGTAGGTGTACCGGTCTACCCATCGTAAGGTGCTATCGCTTCTGAAAGACTGTGTCTCGGTCATCCGTTTCTCAAACATCATGTAGTGCGAGAATCAAGCGGAGGCGATCGAGTCTTGTGGGGAAAAGTGCACAAACCTCTGCAGAGTGTACAAACTAATCATGATTAGCCGTGTCCCCGGTTATGGACATCTTGAGTATCTAGTATTTGGATTATCATGTGAATCTCATCATGTTACTTTAATTAATTTTGTTGGGTTAATGATGAAACTTAATTGGGATTGAGATGCTGTCAACCATCTCAATGTTTAACAACCACCATGATAGTTAAATAAAATTTATTCCTTTGTAGTAGGGAAAAATTGGCTTTTCGCAAAACTGTAACCATAGAGCCTTCTACCAGCCATATATGCATGTAGTATAGCATTATTATATTCATTACTCTCTATGTGTTACATTGCCAGCATATTCCATGTGCTGACCCATTTCGGGCTGCAACGTTTCATGTTGCAGACTTTTCAGACGACGAGTAAGGTGCCTTAGGTCGTGGTCTTATACTCAGTGATGCCGTTGGAGTTGATGGACTCACTTATCTTCCAAGTCTTCCGCTGTTATCGTTTTTAGATGGCCTTAAGCCATATTTATCATACTTATTTCTCTTTTGAGATACTCGTTGTAATAAGTGTGTGATTGCTACTCTGTTATAAATCCTCCATTTGTACTGTGTGTGTCAGCATTACTGATCCATGGATGACACTGGTGCACAGTAGCACAGACTGTTTGAGGTCTGGTCGCTACACGGAGTCTCCTTGTCAGCGGCGCTTTCTGATAGAAATGGGAGTACAAGGAATATTTAGTTAAAACAGGGCAACAGAAAAGTGTATTGGTAACTAGAAGTTATTAGGTAGGAATATAGTAAGATAAGGGAATAACAATTGGTTGCTTAAATACTACACAATTCATTTGACATCGCTGGGTTAGTCAACATATGCAGATAGTTGAAAAGAAAACTTACTTCGAACAAAGTCTGGATGGAAGATTTTGTCGGGGAATTTAGCATATATCTCATGACCAGGCCCTTCTATGTGCAGCAATTGTAGTGCCAGCTTTCAGTACATAAAACTTTGCAATTTCATTCCAAAAGCCAGTGCTAAAATAGGAGTCACCATGTTCATCAAGTCTTACAGTAGCAACGATTGTAAATCCATGGTTTGTGCGCAGTATGACATTTGTGGAGCCTTGATGTATGTAAAGGGAAAATTTGTGCACTACATAATCTGTTGCATAGCGAGGGATGTCCTGCAGAAAATGGTGGGGTTGTTAAAGAAAA
Source organism: Triticum aestivum (assembly GCF_018294505.1). Lineage (NCBI taxonomy): Eukaryota > Viridiplantae > Streptophyta > Magnoliopsida > Poales > Poaceae > Triticum > Triticum aestivum. The sequence continues at coordinate 137,709,125 of NC_057799.1, read as the reverse complement.
TATGGTAGCATGCAAATATGGGCCCAAATTGAAAGAACTGTATAGTAGTTGAAATCGAAGGACAAAAGTCTATAATTAAACAGATAGGGTAAACTTGATGTCATGGAAATATGAGAGTAATCAAAAGAATAATACATCATTAATTTGCCTAATATAGAAAGAAGAGGGGAAAATCCCCTTTGACGTATATGGTTCATGTGGCACCTTTTATCCAAATGTAGCAATATTTAGAATATGTTCAGGAAAGTAGGCCATGCCAACCGATTTAGGGTGAGATTGAACATACCGCGCGCGTCCTCAAGTTATCTGGTACGATGAGATGGAATCTCTGGCGGCGGTCGCCAAGTCCTGAAGTATCGGTGCACTGTACATTCTATGAATGAAAGAAAACCCTCAAATTAGCTCGAATAAAAATGAATTCACGGCGATTTCCGCCGGGTGATTAAAGGAGGCAGATGAACTGGGATAAGAGATGAGATAATATCTCGTTAAATTAGTTACCTTGTCGTCCATGAGAAAGAACCCTCAGTACGGCAGATTCCCCAACCGAGCGTAGCTGGGTCGACTGCGAGCAGCGTAGAGAAAGATGATGGCGATAGGCGGCGGCAAGCGGAAGTGGCGAAATGCGGTGGGCTTTGCCGGCAGCCTGGCGGCGGCGGCAGGCATCGAGCTAAGTGTTTACCGCCGCGATAGGCGGTGCCATGGCATAGACGCGGAGGAGCTTGTGCAGGTGTGAATGGGGAACGTACCAGAGGGGCCGAGGTGGGCGGCGGGCGGGGTGAGGGTTTTTGTGACGTGGGGATGGTGAGGGTTTTCTTTTTTCTTTTTTGAATTGGGTGGTGAGGGTTTTCTGTCCCACAAAGAATTTTGGGGGCGACGGTTTGCTAGAGCAAACAGTGTGTGATTGACGCAGCAGGCAAAATGATAGTCATTGCACACGGTTCCAATTTTGGGAACCGTGTGTGATTGACGTACTACGTCCGTCCTGGTTTATTGGTCCCCCGTTGTAATTTTTACCAAAATTTGGCGAAATATTTAAAATACTCAGACATAGATGATAAGCGTACACGTACATAAGCATAGTTCAACCATAAGTACATAGTTCAACAGTCATTAAGCATACTCAAGCATACATAGTTCGATCCATCCCACATCTCATCTCACATGCGGCCGGCACGATCCTAAAGCTTCTCCAGGTACTCGGCGTACGCACCGTGCGCCACCCTGCGAGAATACTTCTGCTTGAAGGAGCCAACGGCTCGTCCTCTTGCATGCGCAAGAGCACTTAGATACGCGTCATGAATCTTGTGGTTGCAAAATGGGCATCCATAGTCGTCGTTCCAGGTCCTAATATGCCTGTTATGCATTCCCGCATAAAGCTCCCTCAGGATTCGCCTCTTGTACCTCCTTTGGGAATCTTCATCCTCGCTGTCCACATCGTCAGACAACACCTATACATATAGTAAAACAAATTTGGCATCAAATCATTGATTACATGACGTGAAGTAGGATTGGGAATTTATGGCTATTTATTTATACATATTCAGAGATTATGGTTCGATTTTTAAGCACAGTCGTCTATGTACAGACCAATCTTGAAGAAAATAATGGCACAAACATATGTAGGTCATTCAAAATCAATTGTCAAGTCCTGGCTAGGAATTATTAGCACGAACACTAACCCTAGTCGGATTACTAGCAGAAATCATTTGCACAGATGAAACAACTAATCACTTATCACCTGTACCATTCAAACAATCAATACACTACACGGATCTAACGAAACTTACTCAGATTTCATGGATTGGGAGAACATAACCACAGGATTTCTATTCCAAAAAGGGGGAGGCAGGAGTAACCAGAGAAACCCTATGATCTATTTGACACATAAATGGGTATAGATGACTAACCAGCTGACCGTCATCGTCGAAGTCGTCGCCGGAGTGGTCGTCGGAGTCGTCGCCGGAGTGGTCGTCGGAGTCGGTGTGGAACTCCGCCTCCGGCTGTGGAAGCTCGACGCCGTCGACAACGTCAGGGTGCAGCGATAACTCCGCGGCGGTGACGGCAACCTCTGTCTCCATCTCCATGCCGTGCTCCGGTGCTTTAGCAGCCCCGGCGTCGCCACTCCCTCCGATGGGGCGCTTCGGTGGCATCCTCATACACTAACGGCTTTGAGGACTGAGAGCTGCGTTGAGGTTGCAAGCGGAGAGAGAGGATTGTGTATGCATAGCGAGGATGGGGGTGCGACCGCTCGGGCGCACCATTAATATGGAGTAGTGGGAGTTGTGGGAGAGAGGCGGGCGGCGGTCAAACCGATGGCTCGCCTCCCGGTGAGCCTGTGCACCGGACTGCTGGCATGCCTACCAAAGTTTCACACAGCTACTCAGACGCCTCCCAATGACACTGTGCAGCGAGCACGCCTCCGTCAATTCACACACCTGCACGCACGCCTTCCCGTCTACCTGCGCGGCGGACTGCTTGCATGCGTCCCGTCAACTCACGCCTGCTCGCACGCCACACGGGTCGCGTAGCGGCACGTATATTGTTTTTCTATTTGGATGATTAATGATGCCGCTTTATTGCTTAACCGAAGCATGGCACATATCCATTGTTGGTCTAACGCTCACGGTTCGAATAAATAATCCGTTTGGATATTGGTTCCCAATTATTAATAATCCCCCGTCTGTAGTTAGATAAAGATTACATCAAAACTGGTCTCAAATTTGACAAAAAAAAGTACAATGCCACTTTGTATTGGTGTCCATATGACAACACGATAGGTTTCATGAACTTCAAATAAGTTTTGGATGTACTAGAATTTAAAAATCAAGATTCTCAATGTTTTAAATTTGTTGCACGGGGAGTAAACATGCACCCAGTGAGACACATGTGTTTTTGCAATCCATTTAGGAGCACTGTCACGTGTGCATGTAGCTCAAATTTCATTTTGCACATTATACCCATAGAAAATCAATCAATCAATGTACTAAAACGTCTTAATGATCTATGTGAATTTTTTGAAATTAAAACGTCCCTCCTTTGGTAACATGTATGTTCACCGCGGGATAATTAATTTAACATGCATCGTAGTTGCGGTGGATTCGTGGTGTGTGTGTGTGGGTGTGTGCGTCTGGGGGTGGCGGGTGGCTCGCATTACACTACGAGTTGTGAGACACCGTGTGGGTTGGCCGTTTTGTTAGGCAGGCTGGTGCCACATCAAAGTCGTGAAATCGTTATTTAAAACATTACACACCCCTTTCATACATAAATGTTTTGGCCACATGCAGTCGATGGTTGTCCTACACGACACTCGATACTCGCGTGTGACTCTATCTGTGGGCCCACGAGGTCGTCGTCCATCACTTTGACGAACAGCCGGCAGTGAGGTTAATTTGACCAGCAAGGTGTAATCTTTTTTGTTTGTGTTATGGTGGTATATAGTACGCGTCGAAGAGGTGGGAGGGGACTAGCGTATATATACTATACGTATGCGTCCGTGAACATGTACACCTCACTCAGTGTCGGGACTTTTTGGTTACCGAGGCACATGCCACGTCAAAATTCTGAAATTGGTTATTCAAACATCACACAACACCTTTTTGGGCCACATGCATATATATCCTAGTTAGGACACTCACGTGTGATGCTTCCATCTGTGGGCCCACGAGGCCATCGTCGATGCATGCATGCATGCATCACTTTGACCTACATCGGGAGAGGTTAATTAATTTCACCATCGATGAGGATTCTTTTGGGTTGTACATATATTACGGCAGGATCATATAGTATGCGGTGAAGAGGGGGGAAGGGGACCATCATATGTAGTACGCTTGATATGAACCTCGCTCTGTGTGGGTGCATGGTTTATGGTTTTTGAGGCATGTGGCACATCAAAGTTGTGCATTTTGGGTATTCAACATATATATGTTTGGCCCACATGCAAAGCGGTGGTGGTTGTCCTCTCGCACCCACTTAAGCAGTTATCAGCGATATCGATGCTTTCCATCCGTGGGCCCGCTTGGTCCATCACTTCTTTTTGCCTGACAACAAGAGAGGTTAATTTGACTTAGGAGGGGATTATTATTTTTACTCTGGGATGACATGCATGATACACTTTGAGCACACACATATGCATGTGTACGCATGAATCCCTCCCATCGAGTCAAAGTGGCTAGTACAACGACACCATCATGAATCGATCTCGCTCTGTGTGGGGAGCTAGTGTACGATTTTTGACACACGCGCCAGATCAATGTTGTGTATTCAAACATGCATGCACGCATCACCTCCATACATATGCATGTAGTGGTTGCCTTCGAATGATACACTCCCTCGCGTGGTTATCGGCGACAAGCCTATATATTCGTGGGCCCGCATGGACATCCATGATCACCTTGACCAACAACAGGTAGGTTACCATGGCGGATTCTTCATTTGGTTAGTGTTGTCGTAGTATAGGTCATGGTGAGATTCATACCTAATTAAAGCGCATATACTATGCACGCATGCATGCATATATGAATCCCCGTCGTTGGCTTGAAGTGTGGTGTAACATACATATGCATCGTCAACCTAACCCTCACTCAGTGTGGGGATTTCTAGCTCGAAATCACGGTGCCACATCAAAGTTGTTCATTGTTACTCAAAAACACACCTCTCCATACATATGTTTGGGCCACACGCATGCAGTGGTTGTCTTCGGGGACTAGCTACTTGCGTGATTATTGGCGAGCTAGCCCATCTCCGGGGTCGCATGGACGGACATCACTTTGACCAACAACAAGAGAGAGGTCGTACGACCAAGGTGGATTATTCTTGGTCCGTTTTACAATCCATCTTGGTGAGAAATATGCCTCTCTGGCCCGCCGACTGAAAG
>NC_057799.1:137660083-137703831 GCF_018294505.1 Triticum aestivum | reverse complement strand
TAGGTGAACCTCGGTTGAGGGGGAGGGGGCATGCATTCATATATAGCTTAGGATTCCCTTCGTGCCGACACGAGGGAGGAGGGGGACTGCTAGCTACTTCGCACTTTGCTAGGTGAACCTCAGTTGAGGGGGAGGGGGCATGCATTCATAGCTTAGGATTCCCTTCGTGCCGACAAGAGAGGGTGGGAGCAAGCAATACCGTGCGCTTTGCGAGAGAGGTGCCACATCGAAGTTGCATTTGGTATTATGAAAATCAAACCACCCTTTTGATACATAAATTTGGTCCACATGCAAGTGTGTTCGTGTTCTGACCCTCTCCCGCGTCATTTTTTGCCAAATTTATGAACATTAGATAAGTCGGATGACGCAACAGACACGGTTCACTCAAACTAACTGTGTGCCACGCCGGTGCACCTGTCACACACACATCCGCACAGTACATTGGGCTCCACGAGGCTCCCCCTCTCAAAAATATCTGCCCGCTTCGAGGGTTTTTCTGTTTCATAACACACGGTTGTTATCTCTGGACCGTATGCGATGTTTCTTGTTCCCAATCCCGCCTGCATCGAAAATATCTGCCCGCCTCGAGGTTTTTTTTTTTCATAACACACGATTGTTATCTCCGGACCGTGTGCGATGCACTATCATCAAAATTTTCAATAGCCCGGCATTTCACTCCCGCGTTTGACTCCCGCGTAGTTAAATTTTCAGTACCCGCGTCATTTCCTCAAACACCCCGCCGCCCCCTCCACACACACACACCAAAACCTCCTCGGGCGTGCGCGCGCGCGCACACACACACACCCTTCCTCACTCGAAACCCTAGCAAAGTCCTCGCCGCCGCTACCGCCGTCGCCGCCGCAAGGCCTTCATTGTGAACATCTGCCGGTTTGCCTGTGCAGCTTACCCACCGATCTCCATACCCAGGCCGCCCTGAGTTTCTTAGATGACGCCTGCCAAACGCCCCCTTTCCCACAGATCCCCATCCCCCACTCCAGAGCGTCACAGCCTAAGCCCGGCTACGCTTCCCGTGGAGCTTGAGGAGCCACTGGCCCAAAAGAGGTGTATAGCGGTCTCTTTCGCCCGACGTCGCCGAGGAAGCTGACGACCATTACTGGCGGCAGGCACTCAAGCAGCGGGCTAGAGTATGCGGGCATGTCTCGTCAGCCGGCTACGACATCGAGGTCATCGACAGCGACGCCCTGAGGCGGGCTGTGTCACAGGTTAAGTGGCCCACCCCCAACCCCTTGGGTTCAACCGCCGTCGATCTCATCCATGGCCCTGCCGCTGATCTCTTCTGGCTCGCTGTCAACAATTTGCCATTCTACATCGCCATCGAGCCCCTTTTGTCATTTCTGAAGGACACGTTCTGCGACGCTGGCTTGGGATCCATAGCTTCCAAGTCAGACCTCATCGACAGCGACCACGAGGAGGGCACCCTCTCCGGCTCTTCCAAGGGGAAAGCGCCCGTCTGCGACATCAGGGAGGGAACCCTATAGCCGTGCTCTTCCAAGAGGAAGGAGCCCATCTGCGACAACATGGAGCGCATCCAGGGTCCGTGCTCTTCCCACGGGAACGAGCCCATCTGTGACAAGTGAGGAAACCCATGATTTGTTTATTTCAGTTGTTCACAACGTGATGCTCTATATGTGCAATTATTTACTGTGCAGTACATTTCATCAATCCAGTTTTAAACATACCGATAGGAATGCATATATTTGCTTGCTGTTAAGCCTGTTATAGCTAGCATATGCCTCTTTTAAAGTTTTTTGATTGTTCTGTTGTTTGTAGTTAGCATATGTTCAGTTTCGAATGCTATCTTTGGTTGTTCGTAGTATGCCTTGTTTATTCCAGTTATTCACAACGTGATGTTCTATATGTGCAAATATGAATTGTGCAGTTCAATTTCATCAGTACCAGTTTCAACAATACCACTATGAATGACTACATTTGCTTGCTGGATCTTGTAGTTAACACACCTTTCCATTTTTATTTAACCATAACCAGTGTACTTAGACCGGCACAATACCAGTTTGAATGACCATGTTTGCTTGTTGTTAAATGTTAGGCCTGTTGCAGTTAGCACACCTTTCCACTTGTTTTGCTTTACTAGCATGCTTAAACCTGCACACTGAAGCTATCTTTTCGAGATTATTTTGTTTGCCATGTGTAATTTTGGTTGATGTTTAGCCTGTTGTGCTTAACATACTTCTTGGTGTACCTACACAGGACAATTTTGGGAACGACTGTTGTTTTCCATCGAGGTTAGTTTCATCCCATGGCTTATATCTGCTCACTGTTCAGGATATCCGTAGCTGGTACCATATAGCTCGGCGGCTGATAAGGGACTAATCGGTGAATCATACTTTTAACTGAATATATCTGCAACCCATTTTTCCTGTAACGACCAAACCTCGAAGGATTTGAGTCTCTGTGCTTACCGTGCTAGTCCCTAGATCAAACTCGCTAGCACACACAGTATAGATGAATACCAGAATAGCAAGTGCATCATTTATTACAACGTATGATCCAGAATGTATAAAATAAAACAATCTGCATAGCACTTGGCTAGCTTTATTCAATCAAACAGCGGAAAGTAGCAGAAAATAACAATGAGTCCCATCATAGCCCACTGGCGATGCTGAGTGCAGACTCGCGACCCTAACGGTACCTTACTCTTCGTCTGAATTCCTGCAACATGAGACGTTGCAACCATATAGGTCAATACTTGGAATGTATTGGCAAGTTACACAGGAGTAATAATAAAACAGACCTACATGTATATGCATAGTATAACAAAAGGAAGGCCTGGGGGTTTATTCTGCAGAAAGCTGATTTTTTCCTAATAACTACCTAATAGTCCAATTTTCATTTAGTTCTTTTATTACTACAATTAAATACACAAGGTTGAGTTGGAAAAAATCAACTCCAACCTACCCTTTATTAAGTTGCCCAACAAATTTATTAAGTGTCACATCTGTCAAGATCATCCAACAACTGTAATGGCGTAGTCGCTCAAATTTACCCATAACTGGGGCACGGCTAATCATGATTAGTTTTAATACTCTGCAGAGTTTTGCACACTTTACCCACCAGACTCAACCCGAAGATTGAGACGAAGTCTTTCAGAAGCAGTCACCTCCACCCCCGGCAGCCGGTACACCTACTCATATCTACATCTGCTAGCTTACCTGGGCGAGGATCCCACAACCTACTCAACTAAGCCAGAGCCCATTTAGCTAGTGGTTGCGCATGGAAGCTACTAGTCACTAAGTCTGTCTGATCTTTTTGAGCCTGGGCGGCCGTCCACTTACATTCAGAGGGTATAAACCATGATGTTCTTGAAACCACCCTTCAATACCAATTCCGCCCAGAGGTGAATTAAGTCCTTAATTACTACTCAATTTGTTATATTTATAATCCTCACATAAGCTCAATGAATACACGAACCACCCCCGTCTACAAAGCATAGCAAACTACAACTACCACGATTTGCAAAACACGGGAAGATAGCTCAACAGCATAGCAAAATTTATATATTAATCCTATACATGCATATATTCATAGTGTGATATAACTACATGCATAGAAAACAATAGGTAAAGGATGATCAACATGTAACTTGCCTTGGTTATGGTTCAGAAAGTCACACTCCTGACAATAGCTCGCGTCGCACTCCGGACAATCTACACGTTTCACACAATTCAACAAATCAATCACCGGAACACGAAAAGAACCAAAACAAAACCAACAGCAAGAAAACCATTTCAAAAACCCAACAACAGTAGCTTAACAGCACCTAAATTTCACTACGGTCACAATGCAACAAGAAACACTCAAATCCGGCAAACGGTTTCAAAGTTACGGCCTCCGGAAGGTTTAATTCAAATTTGAACGAATTCAAATTTAAACAGTGCAAACATGTGCAAAGTTGGTACTGTGGTAAAGTGCTGGTTTTTGTGAGTGCATAGGAAAAAGAATTACCTAAATTGGACTTATACACTAAAAGATATAGCTAAAGAAGTTTTGGCTGAAATCTGAGAAAGAAAACAAAAAGGAAACAGAAAACAACAGAAACCCCCTGGTCCTGTAGCGACTCCTGTGCGTGCCCTGTAGCGAACTGCCACGTGGCAGTTCGTGGTTGGCCGAAACTTCCAGTGCGCGCGCGTGCTTACCAGAACAGGGAACACGGCGGCGGCGGTCTGCGTCGGCGGTGGCGCTCCCCCGGCAGTGCTCCGGCGAAGGTGAGGCTACGGGAGGTTGCTTCGGTGAGTGGCGGAGGCGTAGGTGAGGTCGGACGGCGACGGGGTGCCCTCTGTAGCGACGGCGGGATCGTGAACGTCGGCGGTGCTCCGGCGGCGGCGGACGATCTTGTTCCTCTCGCTCTGCTGCGACTCGGGAAAAAGCAGAGTGTCACACGGATGCGTAGCGGAGATGGTAACCGGAGGGAGAAAATGAAGCGGCTGGAGTTCCCTTACGACGACGGCAGCGTCCGATGAACGGCGGCGGACTCGGAGCTCGACGGCGAGATCCAACTCGCCCCAGGCGGCGCGTGCGGCAGAAACAGAGGTCAGGAGGGGTTCGCGGGGTCTCTCGAGCAGTTGGGCTCGCGTACGACGGGTCATCGGCGCTCGAAGTGGACCAGGACGCGGGGTCGAGTCGGGCTCGGCCTCGGCGTGCGCGCGGCGCGGCGTCCGGCTCGGGGAAGCAGAGGAACAAAGGCGCGGGACCCACTGGTCAGCGGCTAAGGCGTGGGGCGATGCGGGTCGGGCGCAGCGGTGTTGGATGCCGCTTCGCGGGAAGCTGGGCCGCGGCTGCGTGCGGTTGGTGGGCTGGCCGTGGGCCAAAAGTGGTCGCGGCGGTGCTGCGCGCTGCTTCTTCTTTTTTAAACACCACTACAGAAACAAAAATAACTAAAATAAAAACAATATAATAAAACTAAATAAAATTATATATATACACACAGTAAAATCTATACTGCTGATATAAACTACAGAAACACTAGTTCCTCACCTAATGCAATTTTAGAAATTCATTTTGATGCAAAAGGCCACAAAAACAGTAAAGTAACACTCAAATAAAATATTTTGAAGATTGCAAAAATTACCATAATATATCATATGAACTGGAAACAATATTCTGCACATTATGAACATTTTTAAAAACAGGGGAGAAGTCATGTTATCTCCGCTCCAATAAATTGCCTTTGTTGCATAATGATTTGAATATTACCGAAAAGCAAAAATAATGCATGGAAAGAATATGAGATGCATATGAATAATCTAATAACATCCTAATTTAGGAAAATTGGGATGTTACATTTCCTTAGGTTAACTAGGGCCATATGTAATATATCTGAAACTACATAGCAACATGCATTGTACTTAATGTCTAAATATGCAATCCTAGGCTACATAGCAACAAGGAAGAGTGTTACATTAATGTTCTAATGATGTCTAGATATACGTAGAAGAGCAGCAGCAACAACACAGCCCTGTTTGGATACTCAACTTAGCTAGAGGTTAGAGTTAGTTTCTAGCTCATTACTAACCCTGAACTAACTCCATCCAAAGAGTTGTTTGGATGGCAGGGTTAGATTGACAATAAATGCACTAGGAGAACTAGCTCCAATTAGCACATCTTGGGTTGGATACTAGTTTTTTGTGGGTTATAGATGCAACTAGCTCAAACTAGCCCTCATGTTTAGATATACTTTAGGGCTATTTGAGCCCCGAACTAGCTCAAACTAACTGTAACCCGTGGATACAGCAGCAGATAATTTTTAAAAACGAACTAAACTCCTTCCGGCCCATAATATAAGATGTTAATTCATCTAATATGTGAGTATATTGGATGTTATAAGATACTCCCTCCGTTCCTAAATATTTGTCTTTTTAGAGATTTCAAATGGACTACCACATACGGATGTATATAGACATATTATAAAAGAGTGTTGTACTACATCATTGTGCCATTGCTGTTTAGCTTCTAATATTAACTTGGTGCTTTTAGGTACATATGTCATTGCTAAAGATCCGCGTTTCGATCCTTTCTACGTATGGGGAAATGAGATATCGATGAACCAGCATCAAGTGAGGAAGCTGATAAAGATTGTTAGTAAAATGGGTCCAAAGATGGCAATTAAACTATTTGTTTACACTTTATCCAAGACAACAACGAACTGCAGGATGGTAAGTAAGAACTTTGCAGCCTTCTTTTTACTGCCCATAATGAGTTGTGTTAGATGACAATGTCTGAAATCTTATTCCTTTGCAGTGGTTGCCAAAGCAGTTTACTCAAGTTTACCTCTCAAACTACATGATTGGTGGGCATGCAAAGGTTAAAGTATTTCTACCAGAACACGATGATTATCCAGATGTTTTCATGAAGACCGTGAAGGATGGGCGGTCGGCCATCACAAGGGGTTGGACTAGAGTCGTGCGTGCCTTCTGCATGGAGGAGGGCACAATATGGGCATTCCGCTTCACCTTGTTCAGCAACCAGAATATATTCCGCCTGTTTCTTTACCGTCTTTAATAGTACAAGTATACAACTGTGCTTCATCATTCTTTATTTGGTTCTTATGTAATTCTTGAACATATGTACCTATGAATCGAATAATGCATTGGTTGTTTGAACCTGGTGGATATGAATAAAGCAGTAGCATACATTCAAATTCAAATCCAAATCCGGTACAATTTGGAAAAGCAACAATTAAATTATGGTGAAATTATGCTCTCCAGGTTGTTACGGCACACACGGTTGGTAAAACACAAACGTTTGCGATATGCACCATAATCCGAGACGGTTCACAGAGAGGCAACGTGTGCAAGTATGCACACAGTTGCCGTTTGCAAAGCGTGTGCGATGTCAGACAATATCACAAACGGTGCGGGCAAACTAAACGTTTGTGTTAGTTGCCTTATCGTACACGATTCGCAACCATGAACTGTTTCTGATGAAGTATGCATCGTAAACGTTGCACCATAGAATAGCGTGTGCGATAGTCGTCGTGTACGACGATGTTACGACGGTCCGACATTTCGTAATCCTGTCCGACACTCGTACGACGATTAGCTAATCTTCTTAACGGTGAACCGTTTGTGATGGGCCGCGCATCATACACGTTCTACAATAGTGAACCGTTTGTGATGGGCCGCGCATCATAAACGTAGCACCACAGCATACCGACTGCGATGGCAATGCGAGCAGAAACGAGTAGGAGTACTGTAGGGGCCCTATCCCCGCCGGTTTCTGGGACGTGTGGGAAGGACCCCCCTATCGCCCACACTCACTTGGCGACGGTTCCAAATGCCATCGCGGAAAGGGGTTTTAAACCGTTTGTTTAGGACCGACGCGCACCAGTGGTAGTATTTCAAAAAAAATCCTACGATCACGCAAGATCTATCTAGGAGAAGCATAGCAATGAGCGGCGAGAGCGTGTCCACGTACCCTCGTAGACCGAAAGCGGAAGAGTTTAGTAACGCGGTTGATGTAGTCGAACGTCTTCGCGATCCAACCGATCCAAGTACCGAACGTACGACACCTCCGTGTTCAGCACACGTTCAGCTCGATGACGTCCCTCGAGCTCTTGATCCAGTTGAGTCTGAGGGAGAGTTTCGTCAGCACGACGGCGTGGTGACAGTGATGATGAAGTTACCGGCGCAAGGCTTCGCCTAAGCACTACGACGATATGACCGAGGTGTGTAACTATGGACAGGGGCACCACACACGGTTAAGAGAAAACTTGTGTGTTATAGGGTGCCCCTGCCCCCGTATATAAAGGAGGGGAGGGGGAGGCCGGCCGGCCCCTGTAGGGCGCACCAGGAGAAGGGAGTCCTACTAGGACTCCAAGTCCTAGTAGGATTCCACCTGAAGGAAAGGGGGAAGAAGGAAGGAAGAGGGGGAAGGGAAGGAAAGGGGGCACCTGTTGGGGAACGTAGCAATAATTCAAAATTTTCCTACGTGTCACCAAAATCAATCTAGGAGATGCTAGCAACGAGAGAGAGGGAGTGCATCTTCATACCCTTGAAGATCGCTAAGCAGAAGCGTTACAAGAACGCGGTTGATGGAGTCGTACTCGCGACGATTCAAATCGCTGAAAATCTGATCTAGCGCCGAACGGACGACGCCTCCGCGTTCAACACACGTACAGCCCGGGGACGTCTCCTCCTTCTTGATCTAGCAAGGGGAGAGGAGAAGTTGAGGGAGAACTTCGGTAGCACGACGGCGTGGTGGTGGAGCTTGTGGTATTCCTGCAGGGCTTCGCCAAGCTCTACGGAGGAGAAGGAAGAGTTGGAGGAGGGAGGGGCTGCGCTAGGGAAGGGGTGCGGCTGACCTCTCTCTCCCTCACTATATATAGGGGGAAGGGGGTTGGAGGAGGCGCCCTAGGGTTCCCTAGGGGAGGGGCGGCAGCTACAAGGGAAACCCTAGATGGGTTTCGGTGCCCCCACCCCTAGGAAACTTGCCCCCCAAGCCGGGAGGGGCGGCTGCCCTAGGGGAGGCGCCCCCACCTCTCCAGGTTACGTGACAGGGGTTGGGAGGGGCGCACAGCCCTTAGTGGGTTGGTGTGCCCCCTTCCCTTGACCCATAAGGCCCCCCAACGCTTGTCGGGGCCTCCGAAACACCTTTCGGTCACACTGGTCGTCACCCGGTACTCCCAGAACAATTCCAGACTCCAATACCCTTCGTCCAATATATCGATCTTCGCCTCCGGACCATTCCGGAGTTCCTCGTCATGTCCGGGATCTCATCCGGGACTCCGAACAACCTTCGGTAACCACATACTATTTCCCATAACAACTCTAGCGTCACCGAACCTTAAGTGTGTAGACCCTACGGGTTCGGGAACCATGTAGAAATGACCGAGACGTTCTCCGGCCAATAACCAACAACAGATCTGGATACCCATGTTGGCTCCCACATGTTCCACGATGATCTCATCAGATGAACCACTATGTCGGGGATTCAATCAATCCCATATACAATTCCCTTTGTCTATCGGTATGTTACTTGCCCAATATTCGATCGTCGGTATCCCAATACCTCGTTCAATCTCGTTACTGGCAAGTCTCTTTACTCGTTCCGTAACGCATGATCCCGTGGCTAACTCATTAGTCACATTGAGCTCATTATGATGATGCATTACCGAGTGGGCCCAGAGATACCTCTCCGTCATACGGAGTGACAAATCCCAGTCTCGATTTGAGCCAACCCAACAGACACTTTCGGAGATACCTGTAGTGCACCTTTATAGCCACCCAGTTACGTTGTGACGTTTGGTACACCCAAAGTATTCCTACGGTATCCGGGAGTTTCACAATCTCATGGTTTAAGGAAACGATACTTGACATTAGAAAAGCTCTAGCAAACGAACTACACGATCTTGTGCTATGCTTAGGATTGGGTCTTGTCCATCACATCATTCTCCTAATGATGTGATCCCGTTATCAATGACATCCAATGTCCATGGTCAGGAAACCATAACCATCTATTGATCAACGAGCTAGTCAACTAGAGGCTTACTAGGGACATGTTGTGGTCTATGTATTCACACATGTATTACGGTTTCCAGTTAACACAATTATAGCATGAACAATAGACAATTATCATGAACAAGGAAATACAATAATAACCATTTATTATTGCCTCTAGGGCATATTTCCAATAGTCTCCCACTTGCACTAGAGTCAATAATCTAGTTCACATCACTATGTGATTGTAATGAATCCAACACCCATGGGGTTTGTTCATATCTCGCTTGTGAGAGAGGTTATTAGTCAACGGGTCTGAACCTTTCAGATCCGTGTGTGCTTTACAAATCTCTATGTCATCTTGTAGATGCAGCTACCACGCGCTACTTGGAGCTATTCCAAATAACTGCTCGACTATACGAATCCAGTTTACTACTCAGAGTCATCCGGATTAGTGTCAAAGTTTGCATCGACGTAACCCCTTACGACGAACTCTTTTACCACCTCCATAATCGAAAAAATTCCTTAGTCCACTAGTTACTAAGGATAAGTTCGACCGCTGTCATGTGATCCATTCCTGGATCACTCTTGTACCCCTTGACTAATTCATGGCAAGGCACACTTCAGGTGCGGTACACAGCATAGCATGCTGTAGAGCCTACGTCTAAAGCATAGGGGACGACCTTCGTCCTTTCTCTCTCTTCTGCCATGGTCATGTCTTGAGTCTTACTCAATACTCACACCTTGTAACACAGCCAAGAACTCCTTCTTTGCTGATCTATTTTGAACTCCTTCAAAATCTTGTCACGGTATGTATTCATTTTGAAAGTACTATTAAGCATTTTTTTGATCTATCCTTATAGATCTTGATGCTCAATGTTCAAGTATCTTAATCCAGGTTTTCCATTGAAAAACACTTTTCAAATAACCCTGTATGCTTTCCAGAAATTCTACATCATTTCTGATCAACAATATGTTAACAACATATACTCATAAAAAATTCTATAGTGCTCCCACTCACTTCTTTGGAAATACAAGTTTCTCATAAACTTTGTATAAACCCAAAATCTTTGATCATCTCATCAAAGCATACATTCCAACTCCGAGATGCTTACTCCAGTCCTTAGAAGGATTGCTGGAGCTTTGCATACTTGTTAGCATCTTTCAGGATTGACAAAACCTTCTGGTTGTATCACATACAACCTTTCCTCAAGAAAATCGTCGAGGAAACAATATTTTGACATCCTATCTGCAAGATTTCATAAATAATGCAGTACCTGCTAATATAATTCCAACAGACTCTTAGCATCGCTACGAGTGAGAAAGTCTCATCGTAGTCAACTCCTTGAACTTGTCGGAAATCATCTTAACGACAAGTCGAGCTTTCTTAATAGTGACACTTACTATCATTGTCCGTCTTCCTTTTAAAATCCATCTGCACCCAACAGCCTTACGACCATCAAGTAGTTCTTCCAAAGTTTATACTTTGCTTTTATACATGGATCCTCTCTCGGATTTTATGGCCTTGAACCATTCGTCAGAATCCGGGCCCACCATCGCTTCTTCATAGCTCGTAGGTTCATTGTTGTCTACCAACATGACTTCCAAGACAGGATTACCGTACCACTCTGAAGTAGTACGCATCCTTGTCGACCTACGAGGTTTGGTAGTGACTTGATCCGAAGTTTCATGATCACTATCATAAGTTTCCACTTCAATTGGTGTAGGTGCCACAGGAACAACTTCCTGTGCCCTGCTACACACTAGTTGAAGTGACGGTTCAATAACCTCATCAAGTCTCCACCATCCTCCCACTCAATTCTTTCGAGAGAAACTTTTCCTCGAGAAAGGACCCGTTTCTAGAAACAATCACTTTTGCTTCTGGATCTGAAATAGGAGGTATACCCAACTGTTTTGGGTATTCTATGAAGATGCATTTATCTGCTTTGGGTTCGAGTTTATCAGCCTGAAACTTTTTCACATAAGCGTTGCAGCCCCAAACTTTTAAGAAACGACAGCTTAGGTTTCTCTAAACCATAGTTCATACGGTTTCGTCTCAACGGAATTGCGTGGTGCCCCATTTAAAGTGAATGCGGTTGTCTCCAATGCCTAACCCATAAACGATAGTGGTAATTCGATAAGAGACATCATGGTACGCACCATATCCAATAGGGTGCAGTTATGATGTTCGGACACACCATCACACTATGGTGTTCCAGGCGGTATTTTTTGTGAAACAATTTCCACAATGTCTTAATTGTGTGCCAAACTCGTAATTCAGTATTCATCTCTATGATCATATCATAAACGTTTTATCCTCTTGTCACGACGATCTTCAACTTCACTCTGAAATTACTTAAACCTTTCAATAATTCAGACTTGTGTTTCATCAAGTAAATATACTTAGCATCTACTCAAATCATCTGTGAAGTAAGAACATAACGATATCCATTGCGTGCCTCAGCACTCAATGGACTGCACACATCAAAATGTATTACTTCCAACAAGTTACTTTCTTGTTCCATCTTACTGAAAACGAGGCCTTTCAGTCATCTTGCCCATGTGGTATGATGTGCATGTCTCAAGTGATTCAAAATCAAGTGAGTCCAATCGATCCATCTGTATGGAGTTTCTTCATGCATATATACCAATAGACATGGTTCGCATGTCTCAATCTTCTCAAAAATGAGTGAGTCCAAAGATCCATCAACATGGAGCTTCTTCATGCGTTTTATACCAATATGACTCAAATGGCAGTGCCACAAGCATGTGGTACTATCATTACTATCTTATATCTTTTGGCATCAACATGTGTATCACTACGATCGAGATTCAATAAACCATTCATTTTAGGTGCAAGACCATTGAAGGTATTATTCAAATAAACAGAGTAACCATTATTCTCCTTAAATGAATAACCGTATTGCGATAAACATAATCCAATCATGTCTATGCTCAACGCAAACACCAAATAACAATTATTTAGGTTTAACACCAATCCCGATGGTAGAGGGAGCGTGCGATGTTTGATCACATCAACCTTGGAAACACTTCCAACACATATCGTCATCTCACCTTTAGCCAGTCTCCGTAGACTTTTATTTCGAGTTACTAACACTTAGCAACCGAACCGGTAATTATTACCCTGGTGCTACTAGGAGTACTAGTAAAGTACACAATAATATAACGTATATTCAAAATACTTCTGTCGACCTTGCCAGCCTTCTCATCTACCAAGTATCTAGGGTAGTTCTGCTTCAGTGACCATTCCCCTCATTACAGAAGCACTTAGTCTCGGGTTTGGGTTCAACATTGGGTTTCTTCACTAGAGCGGCAACTGATTTGCCGTTTCATGAAGTATCCCTTCTTTCCCTTGCCCTTCTTGAAACTAGTGGTTTTACTAACAATCAACAATTGACGCTCCTACTTGATTTCTACTTTCGCGGTGTCAAACATCGCGAGTTGCTCAAGGATCATCATGTCTATCCCTGATATGTTATAGTTCATCACGAAGCTCTAATAGCTTGGTGGCAGTGACTATGGAAAACCATCACTATCTCATCTGGAAGATTAACTCCCACTCGATTCAAGCGATTGTAGTACTCAGACAATCTGAGCACATGCTCAATGATTGAGCTTTTCTCCCTTAGTTTGCAGGCTTAAGAAACTTGTCAGAGGTCTCATACCTCTTGACGTGGGCACTAGTCTGAAATCCCAATCTCAGTCTTTGGAACATCTCATATGTTCTGCGACGTTTCAAAAACGTCTTTGGTGCCACAATTCTAAACTGTTAGCATTACACACTGAACTATCACGTAGTCATCAAAACATGTATGTCAGATGTTTCGCAACATCTACAGACGACGCTCGAGGTTCAGCACACCGAGCGGTGCATTAAGGACATAAGCCTTCCGCGCATCAATGAGGATAATCCTCAGTTTACGGACCCAGTCCGCATAATTTCTACTATCAACTTTCAACTAAATTTTCTCTAGGAACATATCTTAAACAGTAGAACTAAAGCATAAGCTACGACATAATTTGCAAAGACTTTTTGACCATGTTCATGATAATTAAGTTCATTTGATTATTTAATGAACTCCCACTTAGATAGACATCCCTCTAGTCATCTAAGTGAACATGATCCAAATCGACTAGACCGTGTCCGATCATCACGTGAGACGGACTAGTCATCAACGGTGAACATCTCCATGTTGATCGTATCTACTATACGACTCATGTTCGACCTTTCGGTCTCTTGTGTTCCGAGGCCATGTCTGTACATGCTAGGCTCGTCAAGTCAACCTAAGTGTTTCGCATGTGTAAATCTGGCTTACACCCGTTGTATGCGAACGTTAGAATCTATCACACCCGATCATCACGTGGTGCTTCAAAACAACGAACCTTCGCAACGGTGCACAGTTAGGGGGAACACTTTCTTGAAATTTTAGCGAGGGATCATCTTATTTATGCTACCGTCGTTCTAAGCAAATAAGATGTAAACATGACAAACATGACATGCAAATCATAAAGTGACATGATATGACCAGTATCATCTTGCGCCTTTTGATCTCCATCTTCGAGGCGCGGCATGATCACCTTTGTCACCGGCATGACACCATGATCTCCATCATCGTGTCTTCATGAAGTTGTCTCGCCAACTATTACTTCTACTACTATGGCTAACGGTTAGCAATAAAGTTAAGTAATTACATGGCGCTTTCAATGACACGCAGGTCATACAATAAATTAAGACAACTCCTATGGCTCCTGCCGGTTGTCATACTCATCGACATGCAAGTCGTGATTCCTATTACAAGAACATGATCAATCTCATACAATATATATAATTCATCACATCCTTTTGGCCATATCACATCACATAACATACCCTGCAAAAACAAGTTAGACGTCCTCTAATTGTTGTTGCATGTTTTAGGTGGCTGCTATGGGTTTCTAGCAAGAACGTTTCTTACCTACGCAAAAGCCACAACGGTGATATGCCAATTGCTATTGACCCTTCAACCCTTTTCATCGAATCTGATCTGACTAAAGTCGGAGAGACAGACACCCGCTAGCCACCTTATGCATCAAGTGCATGTCAGTCGGTGGAACCTGTCTCACGTAAGCGTACGTGTAATGTCGGTCCGGGCCGCTTCATCCCACAATGCCGTCAAATCAAGATAAGACTAGTAATGGCAAGTAAATTGACCAAATCATTGCCCACAACTACTTTGTGTTCTACTCGTGCATAGAATCTACGCATAGACCTAGCTCTGATACCACTGTTGGGGAACGTAGCAATAATTCAAAATTTTCCTACGTGTCACCAAGATCAATCTAGGAGATGCTCGCAACGAGAGAGAGGGAGTGCATCTTCATACCCTTGAAGATCGCTAAGCGGAAGCGTAACAAGAACGCGGTTGATGGAGTCGTACTCGCGGCGATTCAAATCGCGGAAAATCCGATCTAGCACCGAACGGACGGCGCCTCCGCGTTCAACACACGTACAGCCCGGGGATGTCTCCTCCTTCTTGATCCAGCAAGGGGAGAGGAGAAGTTGAGGGAGAACTCCGGCAGCACGACGGCGTGGTGGTGGAGCTTGTGGTATTCCTGCAGGGCTTCGCCAAGCTCTACGGAGGAGAAGGAAGAGTTGGAGGAGGGAGGGGCTACGCCAGGGAAGGGGTGCGGCTACCCTCACTCTCCCTCACTATATATAGGGGGGAAGGGGGTTGGAGGAGGCGCCCTAGGGTTCCCTAGGGGAGGGGCGGCGGCCACAGGGGAAACCCTAGATGGGTTTGGGCGCCCCCACCCCTAGGAAACTTGCCCCCCAAGCCGGGAGGGGCGGCTGCCCTAGTGGAGGCACCCCCACCTCTCCAGGTTACGTGAGAGGGGTTGGGAGGGGCGCACAGCCCCTTAGTGGGCTGGTGTGCCCCTTCCCTTGGCCCATAAGGCCCCCCAACGCTTGTCGGGGCCTCCGAAACACCTTTCGGTCACGCTGGTCGTCACCCGGTACTCCGAGAACAATTCCAGACTCCAATACCCTTCGTCCAATATATCGATCTTCGCCTCCGGACCATTCTGGAGTTCCTCATCACGTCCGGGATCTCATCTGGGACTCCGAACAACCTTCGGTAACCACATACTATTTCCCATAACAACTCTAGCGTCACCGAACCTTAAGTGTGTAGACCCTACGGGTTCGGCAACCATGTAGACATGACCGAGACGTTCTCCGGCCAATAACCAACAGCGGGATCTGGATACCCATGTTGGCTCCCACATGTTCCACGATGATCTCATCAGATGAACCACGATGTCGGGGATTCAATCAATCCCGTATACAATTCCCTTTGTCTATCGGTATGTTACTTGCCCGATATTCGATCGTCGGTATCCCAATACCTCGTTCAATCTCGTTACCGGCAAGTCTCTTTACTCGTTTCGTAACGCATGATCCCGTGGCTAACTCATTAGTCACATTGAGCTCATTATGATGATGCATTACCGAGTGGGCCCAGAGATACCTCTCCGTTATACGGAGTGACAAATCCCAGTCTCGATTCGTGCCAACCCAACAGACACTTTCGGAGATACCTGTAGTGCACCTTTATAGCCACGCAGTTACGTTGTGACGTTTGGTACACCCAAAGCATTCCTACGGTATCCGGGAGTTGCACAATCTCATGGTCTAAGGAAACGATACTTGACATTAGAAAAGCTGTAGCAAACGAACTACACGATCTTGTGCTATGCTTAGGATTGGGTCTTGTCCATCACATCATTCTCCTAATGATGTGATCCCGTTATCAATGACATCCAATGTCCATGGTCAGGAAACCATAACCATCTATTGATCAACGAGCTAGTCAACTAGAGGCTTACTAGGGACATGTTGTGGTCTATGTATTCACACATGTATTACGGTTTCCAGTTAATACAATTATAGCATGAACAATAGACAATTATCATGAACAAGGAAATACAATAATAACCATTTATTATTGCCTCTAGGGCATATTTCTAACAGCGCCGCCCCCTTCCCCTAGTCCAATTCGGACCCAAGGGGGGGCGCGTGGCCAGCCCCTTATGGCCCTTCCTCTCTTCCCACTAAGGCCCATCAAGGCCCATTAGTTCCCCCGGGGGGTACTGATAACCCTCCGGCACTCTGATAATTATCCGGTACCTCTCGGAACTCATCCGGTGTCCGAATAACATCGTCCAATATATCAATCTTTATGTCTCGACCTTTTCGAGACTCCTCGTTATGTCTGTGATCTCATTTGGGACTCCGAACAATCTTCGGTCATCAAATCACATAACTCATGATACAAATCGTCATCGAACGTTAAGCTTGCGGACCCTACGGGTTCGAGAACTATGTAGACATGACCGAGACACATCTCTGGTCAATAACCAATAGCGGAACCTGGATGCTCATATTGGCTCCTACATATTCTACAAAGATCTTTATCGGTCAAACCGCATAACAACATACGTTGTTCCCTTTGTCATCGGTATGTTACTTGCCCGAGATTCGATCGTCGGTATCATCATACCTAGTTCAATCCCATTACCGGCAAGTCTCTTTACTCGTTCCGTAATACATCATCCCGTAACTAACTCATTAGTCACATTGCTTGCAAGGATTTATAGTGATGATCATTACCGAGAGGGCCCAGAGATACCTCTCCGATACACGGAGTGACAAATCCTAATCTCGATCTATGCCAACTCAACAAACACCATCAGAGACAACTGTAGAGCATCTTTATAATCACCCAGTTACGTTGTGACGTTTGATAGCACACTAAGTGTTCCTCCGGTATTCGGGAGTTGCACAATCTCATAGTCATAGGAACATGTATAAGTCATGAAGAAAGCAATAGCAATAAAACTTAACGATCATTATGCTAAGCTAACGGATGGGTCTTGTCCATCACATCATTCTCCTAATGATGTGATCCCGTTCATAAAATGACAACACATGTCTATGGTCAGGAAACATAACCATCTTTGATTAACGAGCTAGTCAAGTAGAGGCATACTAGGGACACTCTGTTTTGTCTATGTATTCACACATGTACTAAGTTTCCGGTACAATTCTAGAATGAATAATAAATATTTATCATGATATAAGGAAATATAAATAACAACTTTATTATTGCCTCTAGGGCATATTTCCTTTAGTCTCCCACTTGCACTAGAGTCAATAATCTAGTTCACATCGCCATGTGATTAACACCAATATTCACATCGCCATGTGACCAATACCCAAAGGGTTTACTAGAGTCAATAATCTAGTTCACATCGCCATGTGATTAACACCCAAAGAGTACTAAGGTGTGATCATGTTTTACTTGTGAGAGAGGTTTAGTCAATGGGTCTGCCACATTCAGATCCTTATGTATTTTGTAAATTTCTATGTCTACAATGCTCTGCATGAAGCTACTCTAGCTAAATGCTTCCACTTTCAATATGTATCCAGATCGAGACTCAAAGTCATCCAGATCGGTGTCAAAGTTTGCATTGACGTAACTCTTTACGACGAACTCTTTATCACCTCCATAACCGAGAAATATTTCCGTGGTCCTCTAAGGACAATTTTGACCAATGTCCAGTGATCTACTCCTCGATTACTATTGTACTCCCTTGCCAAACTCAGGGCAGGGTATACAATAGGTCTAGTACACAGCATGGCATACTTTATAGAACCTATGGCTGAGGCATAGGGAATGACTTTCATTCTCTCTCTATCTTCTGCGGTGGTCGGGCTTTGAGTCTTACTCAACTTCACACCTTGCAACACAGGCAAGAACTCCTTCTTTGATTGTTCCATTTTGAACTACTTCAAAAACTTGTCAAGGTATGTACTCATTGAAAAAACTTATCAAGCGTCTTGATCTATCTCTATAGATCTTGATGCTCAATATGTAAGCAGCTTCACCGAGGTCTTTCTTTAAAAAACTCCTTTCAAACACTCCTTTATGCTTTCCAGAAAATTCTACATCATTTCCGATCAACAATATTCATCCACATATAATATCAGAAATGCTACAGAGCTCCTACTCACTTTCTTGTAAATACAGGCTTCTCCAAAAGTCTGTATAAAACCATATGCTTTGATCACATTAAGAAAGCGTACATTCCAACTCCGAGATGCTTGCACCAGTCCATAAATGGATCACTGGAGCTTACACATTCTGTTAGCACCTTTAGGATCAACAAAAAACCTTCTAGTTGCATCATATACAATTCTTCTTTAATAAATCCATTAAGGAATTCAGTTTTGACATCCATTTGCCCGATTTCATAAAATGTGGCAATTGCTAACATGATTCGGACAGACTTAAGCATTGCTACGAGTGAGAAAATCTCATAGTAGTCAACACCTTGAACTTGTCAAAAACCTTTTTCGACAAGTCTAGCTTTGTAGATAGTAACACTACTATCAGCGTCTGTCTTCCTCTTGAAGATCCATTTATTTTCTATTGCTTGCTGATCATCGGGCAAGTCAACCAAAGTCCACACTTTGTTCTTATAGATGGATCCCATCTAGGATTTCATGGCCTCAAACCATTTTGCGGAATCTAGGCTCATCATCGCTTCATCATAGTTCATAGGTTCGTCATGGTCAAGTAACATGACCTCCATAACAGGATTACCATACCACTCTGGTGCGGAACATACTCTGGTTGGCCTACGAGGTTCGGTAGTAACTTGATCTGAAGTTTCATGATCATCATCATTATCTTCCTCGCTAATTGGTGTAGGCATCACTGGAACTGATTTTTGTGATGAACTACTTTCCAATTTAGGAGAAGGTACAATTACCTCATCAAGTTCTACTTTCCTCCCACTCATTTCTTTCGAGAGAAACTTCTTCTCTAGAAAGGATCCATTCTTAGCAACAAATATCTTGCCTTCGGGTCTGTGATAGAAGGTGTACCCAACAGTTACTTTTGGGTATCCTATGAAGACGCACTTCTCCGATTTGGGTTCGAGCTTATCAGGTTGAAGCTTTTTCACATAAGCATCGCAGCCCCAAACTTTAAGAAACGACAGCTTAGGTTTCTTGCTAAACCACAGTTCATATGGTGTCGTCTCAACGGATTTAGATGGTGCCCTATTTAACGTGAATGCAGTTGTCTCTAATGCATAACCCCAAAACGATAGTGGTAAATCGGTAAGAGACACCATAGATCGCACCATATCTAATAAAGTACGGTTACGACGTTCAGACACACCATTATGTTGTGGTGTTCCAGGTGGCATGAGTTTGTGAAACTATTCCACATTGTTTTAATTGAAGGCCAAACTCGTAACTCAAATATTCGTCTCCGTGATCAGATCGTAGAAACTTTATTTTCTTGTTACGATGATTCTCCACTTCACTCTGAAGTTCTTTGAACTTTTCAAATGTTTCAGACTTGTGTTTCATCAAGTAGATATACCCATATCTGCTCAAATCATTTGTGAAGGTTAGAAAATAACGATATCTGCCGCGAGTCTCAACACTCATCGGAGCGCATACATCGGTATGTATTGTTTCCAATAAGTCAGTGGCTCGCTCCTTTGTTCCAGAGAACGGAGTATTAGTCATCTTACCCATGAGGCATGGTTAGCAAGCATCAAGTGATTGCAAAAGTCCATCCGCATTGAGTTTCTTCATGCGCCTTACACCAATATGACCTAAACGGCAGTGCCACAAGTATGTTGCACTATCATTATCAACTTTGCATATTTTGGCATCAATATTATGAATATGTGTACCACTACGATCGAGATTCAATAAACCATTTATATTAAGTGTATGACCATAGAAGGTTTTATTCATGTAAATAGAACAACAATTATTCTTTGACTTAAATGAATAACCATATTGGAATAAACATGATCCAACCATATTCATGCTCAACGCAAACACCAAATAACATTTATTTTAGGTTCAACACTAATCCCGAAGGTAAAGGGAGTGTGTGATGGTGATCTTATCAACCTTGGAATCACTTCCAACACACATCATCACCTCGCCTTTAACTAGTCTCTGTTTATTTTGCAACTCCTGTTTCGAGTTACTACTCTTAGCAACTGAACCAGTATCAAATACCGAGGGGTTGCTATAAACACTAGTAAAGTACACATCAATAACATGTATATCAAATATACGTTTATTCACTTTGCCATCCTTCTTATTCGCCAAGTATTTGGGGTAGTTCTGCTTCCAGTGACCATTCCCTTTGCAGTAGAAGCACTCAGTTCCAGGGTTAGGTCTAGCTTTGGGCTTTCTCACGGGAGTGGAAACTTGCTTGCCATTCTTCTTGAAGTTCCCTTTCTTTTCCTTGCCATTTTACTTGAAACTAGTGGTCTTTTCAACCATCAACACTTGATGCTTTTTCTTGATTTCTACCTTCGCCGATTTCAGCATCGCGAAGAGCTTGGGAATTGTTTTCGTTATGCCTTGCATATTATAGTTCATCACGAAGTTCTAGTAACTCGGTGATAGTGACTAGAGAATTCTGTCAATCACTATCTTATCTGGAAGATTAACTCCCACTTGATTCAAGTGATTGTAGTATTCAGACATTCTGAGCACATGCTCACTAGCTGAGCTATTCTCCTCCATCTTGTAGGCAAAGTACTTTGTCAGAGGTCTCATACCTATTAACACGGGCATGAGTCTGCAATACCCATTTCAACTCTTGGAACATCTCATATGCTCCATGTCGTTCAAAACATTTTTGAAGTCCCGGTTCTAAGCCGTAAAGCATGGTGCACTAAACTATTAAGTAGTCATCATACCGAGCTTGCCAAACGTTCATAACGTCTGCATCTGCTCCTGCAATAGGTCTGTCACCTAGCGGTGCATCGAGGACATAATTCTTCTGTGCAGCAATGAGGATTATCCTCAGATCACGGACCAAGTCCGCATCATTGCTACTATCATATTTCAACTTATTTTTCTCTAGGAACATATCAAAAATAAATGGGGAGCCACATCGTGAGCTATTGATCTACAACATAGTTATGCAAATACTATCAGGACTAAGTTCATGATAAATTAAAGTTCAGTTAATCATATTACTTAAGAACTCCCACTTAGATAGACATCCCTATAGTCATCTAAATGATCACGTGATCCATATCAACTAAACCATGTCCGATCATCACGTGAGATGGAGTAGTTTTCAATGGTGAACATCACTATGTTGATCATATCTACTATGTGATTCACGTTCGACCTTTTGATCTCAGTGTTCCGAGGCCATATCTGCATATGCTAGGCTCGTCAAGTTTAACCCGAGTATTATGCGTGTGCAAAACCAGCTTGCACCCATTGTATGTGAACGTAGAGCTTATCACACCCGATCATCACGTGGTGTCTCAGCACGACGAACTGTCGCAACGGTGCATACTCAGGGAGAACACTTATACCTTGAAATTTAGTGAGGGATCATCTTATAATGCTACCGCCGTACTAAGCAAAATAAGATGCATAAAAGATAAACATCATATGCAATCAAAATATGTGACATGATATGGCCATCATCATCTTGTGCCTTTGATCTCCATCTCCAAAGCATCGTCATGATCTCCATCGTCACCGGCTTGACACCTTGATCTCCATCGTAGCATCGTTGTCGTCTTGCCAACTATTGCTTCTACGACTATCGCTAACGCTTAGTGATAAAGCAAAGCAATTACATGGCGATTGCATTTCATACAATAAAGGGACAACCATAAGGCTCCTGCCAGTTGCCGATAACTTTTACCAAACATGATCATCTCATACAACAATTTATATCTCATCACGTCTTGACCATATCACATCACAAGATGCCCTGCAAAAACAAGTTAGACGTCCTCTACTTTGTTGTTGCTAGTTTTACATGGCTGCTACGGGCTTCTAGCAAGAACCGTTCTTACCTACGCATCAAAACCACAACAATTTTTCGTCAAGTGTGTTGTTTTAACCTTCAACAAGGATCGGGCATAGTCAAACTCGATTCAACTAAAGTTGGAGAAACAAACACCCACTAGCTACCTGTGTGCGAAGCACGTCGGTAGAACCAGTCTCGTGAACGCGGTCATGTAATGTCGGTCTGGGCCGCTTCATCCAACAATACCGCCGAATCAAAGTAAGACGTTGCTGGTAAGCAATATGACTATTATCGCTCACAACTCTTTGTGTTCTACTCGTGCCTATAAAATCTACGCATGTGATGTTCCTTGTTCCTCTTTGCCAACAGAGTGTTTGCAATCTTGTTTGTCTCCGTTGTATTCTTTCTTTCAAGTTGTCCAACCTCTCAAGGTTCGTGGTTTCACTCATTTGTCGAAGAAGCAACTTTGTTTTACCTCTTCCCTTTTCGTTTTCTCTCCGGTGTCATCCTAGATCTCGGGACGAGATCCTCTTGTGGTGGTGGAGTGTTGTAACGCCCCGAGACCGACGCTTCAGACGCCTTCCATGTATTTCGTTGTCGCCGTGTGATTTATTTATTTTATTGCATTCATCATCGCATCATCCGCATTGCATCCGCATGTTTTCATAAAACCCGTGGTCCGTTCGTAGTTGCCGCTTCTTCATCGCCGCCGTTGACCTTTCTCAGTCCAACCGTTCTTTTGTTGTCCGACCATTTGACCTTCTCTGCACAGTGCACTGAACCTCTCACGCGCGTCCGAAACTTGCCCCCGAACCCGACCCGGGTTGTTGTTACCGATGGGTCCGGATCATCCCCTAACATCTATAAAACATCCCCGTTTTCTTGTTTGGACTCCCTAACCTATCTATTCTCGACCGCCCGATTACGATCGGACGGACCAGTTTAGCCCCTAACCAAAATCCATGCTATTTAAACAGATCAAACCCTAGTCGCTAGTTGTCCCATGTACCCAGTCCCATCCGCGCCGCCGCCACTCTCCTTCTCGGAATCCATCCCCACCTACCGCGGCCTCCGACCAGATCCCTGGTTTTCTGTGCAGCCGCCCGAGCATCTCGATCCCGAGTGGATCGAGCGCTTCGCCTCCAAGCCCAGTCTCCCTGCTCATGCCCCAAGCCTCATGTCGCCAAGGAGCACGAGCTCCCTTGCCTCGCTGCCACGCCAACTGGAGCAACAGCTCAGCCGGTCATCCCCGTCGTTGCCGAACCTCGCCACCTCGCAGGAGCCCCAAGACCCCGCGTCAAGCTCCTCTGCTGCGTCGCCCGCCTGCGACCTCCTCTGCTTCGAGTTTGACCTCGCCCCTGCCTCGACCTCCACAGCCACTTCGCCGGGTCTCCACCTCTCCTCCCGTGCACCCTCCGGTGAGATCCATGCCGCTGACCCTTCCCTTTCTTTCTCTGTCTCTCTCTCCTCACACATGTCCCTCCCTCTCTTCAAATGCAGCCATGGCCGCCCAGGGCCTTCTCCTGCCTCGATCCGTCAAGCCGCCGCCGGGAACGACCTCCACCGCCCAGGGCCCCGGCGACCTCACCGTCCTGGTCTCCTCCGCCGCGCCGGCGAGCGCGACATTGGAGCACCGCAGGTCGTCGTGCCTCTGCCCATCCTTCTCCTCCTCTCGCTCCTTCCTGTCTGTCGCTCCCTCTAATTTCTCTCTCTCTTGCCTAGGGAGCTGCCACCATTCGGATCGGCGTGGATGCACGCCAGAACCGTCGCCATCTTCTTCCCGGAGCTCCACGTCGCCGGAGTCCCGCGCCCCTGCTTCCCCTGCGTCCCCTGCTTCAGGTCAAGCAGTGCTCGCAGCGCTCGTCCCCTGCCTCAAGGGCGTTGACCGCGACCCGCGCCAAGGCCCAGCGCCTGCGTTCAGCCAGCAGGCCAGATCTGGCCCGAGGTGAGAAGCCCACCGAAACCCACCAGCGTGCAGCGCTCGCAGCAGCTGGCCCAGTTCAGTAGATGCGGCCCGATATGTTTTTTTCCTGTGCGCTGCGATTTTCCTATTTGTTCAGAAAACTGCATATTTATAGTTTGCCCCCTGTTGTTCATCCATATAATAACTCAACAACCACGCACCGGATTAAAATGATTTAAACATGTAAAGTGCTTAGAATTTTATCTAGTTTCATAATATGCTTCTTGCATCCATGTTTAAAATGTTTAAATTGCTGTTTGGTTAAATTTGCTCAAATGCCATGTTAAAATGATTTATTCCATAACTAAATAATCGTAGCTCGGATTTTAATAAACTTTATATGTAAATGGGGTAGAAAAATGCATAGATTAACATGTTGCACTTTATTTTCCTGTTTAACAACAATAAAATATGGTTTTAGGCAGAACAGTACCAAATCTAAAATTTGGACATGAGGATTTTCCGGAATTGTTGTTGATTGTTTCCGGCCTCATTTAACTTGCTTAAATAGTTAGTTTACTTATGCTTCACCCCTTGCCATGTTTAATAACATTTAATATTGTTGGGTACGTAAACGAGAGCGAACTAAATAACTTGAATGTGGTGTTTCGTCAATATGCAACTCGTTGCCTATTGAGCTCCACTTAATTTTGTAGTATTGTTTGTGCACTTTGCCATGCCATGCCTCATTAAATCGGACATGCACCATACTTGATTGTGCATCATGCCATGTGTATGTGGTGGTTGTTTACTATGTTGTTTGTTTCTTTCTGGGTTGCTTCTCTCGTTAGCTTCGGTTTCGTTCCGGAGTTGTGAGGATTCGTTCGACTACATCCGTTTGTCTCCTTCATGGACTCGTTCTTCTTCCTAGCGGGATTTCAGGCAAGATGACCATACCCTCAAAATCACTTCTATCTTTGCTTGCTAGTTGTCCGTTCTATTGCTATGCCGCGTTACCTACCACTTGCTTGTCAAGCCTCCCAAATTGCCATGAACCTCTAACCTTGTCACCCTTCCTAGCAAACTGTTGTTTGGCTATGTTACCGCTTTTGCTCAGCCCCTCTTATAGCGTTACTAGTTGCAGGTGAAGATGAAGTTTGTTCCATGTTGGGACATGGATATTGTTGGGATATCACAATATCTCTTATTTTAATTAATGCACCTATATATTTGGTAAAGGGTGGAAGGCTCGGCCTTATGCCTGGTGTTTTGTTCCACTCTTGCCGCCCTAGTTTCTGTCATACCGGTGTTATGTTCCTTGATTTTGCGTTCCTTACGCGGTTGGGTGATTTATGGGACCCCCTTGCCAGTTCGCTTTGAATAAAACTCCTCCAGCAAGGCCCAACCTTGGTTTTACCATTTGCCTACCTAAGCCTTTTCCCTTGGGTTCTGCAGACTCAAGGGTCATCTTTATTTTAAACCCCCGGGCCAGTGCTCCTCTGAGTGTTGGTCCAACCCGTCAGTCGCCGGTGGCCACCAGGGGCAACTCTGGGCTCGCCTATCGGAAGCTTGGACAATCCGGTGTGCTCTGAGAACGAGATATGTGCAGCTCCTATCGGGATTTGTCGGCACATTCGGGCGGCTTTGCTGGTCTTGTTTTACCATTGTCGAAATGTCTTGTAAACCGGGATTTCGAGACTGATCGGGTCTTCTCGGGAGAAGGAACAACATCCTTCGTTGACCATGAGAGCTTATAATGGGCTAAGTTGGGACAGACCTACAGGGTATAAACTTTCGAGAGCCGTGCCCGCGGTTATGTGGCAGATGGGAATTTGTTAATATCCGGTTGTAGAGAACTTGACACTTGACTTAACTAAAACGCATCAACCGCGTGTGTAGCCGTGATGGTCTCTTTCCGGCAGAGTCCGGGAAGTGAACACGGTTTTTGGGTTATGTTTGACGTAAGTAGGAGTTCAGGATCACTTCTTGATCATTACTAGTTGACGACCGTTCTATTGCTTCTCTTCTCGCTCTTATTTGCGTATGTTAGCCACCATATATGCTTAGTGCTTGCTGCAGCTCCACCTCACTACCCCTTTCCTACCCTTAAGCTTAAATAGTCTTGATCTCGCGGGTGTGAGATTGCTGAGTCCTCGTGACTCACAGGTACTTCCAAAACAGTTGCAGGTGCCGATGTGACCAGTGCAGGTGATGCCACCGAGCTCAAGTGGGAGTTCGATGAAGAACTTGGTCGTTACTGTGTTTCATTTCCTGTTGATCAGTAGTGGAGCCCAGTTGGGACGATCAGGGATCTAGCATTTAGGGTTATCTTCTTTTTATTTGGATTTGACCGTAGTCGGTCTATGTGTGTATCTTGAATGATGTATGAATTTATTTATGTATTGTGTGAAGTGGCGATTGTAAGCCAACTCTTTATCCCATTCTTGTTCATTACATGGGATTGTGTGAAGATGACCCTTCTTGCGACAAAACCACCATGCGGTTATGCCTCTAAGTCGTGCCTCGACACGTGGGGGATATAGCCGCATCATGGGTGTTACAAGTTGGTATCAGAGCCATCCCCGACTTAGGAGCCCCCTGCTTGATCGAATCGCTGGCGTTGTTGAGTCTAGAACAAAATGTTTTGAGTCTTAGGATTATATATATCGGAGAGTAGGAATTCTTTTTACTCCTCAGTCCCTTCGTCGCTCTGGTGAGGCCCCCTGACGTAGATGTTTTGACTTTCCACTCCTCAAATTTCACAAAAAAAAAATTTAGGATCACACAGGTATCTTGGAATCGTTCCGATGGTTTTGTGACGAGAACATTGTTCTTGGTGCCTCCTGACATTTAGGGGTTGTGGCAGTGTCCCGGGGAGTTGAGCTCCGAGGTGTTGTCGTCACTATTTTATCGTTGCAGTTCTGGAATACCTGAGTTTCACCGACATCGAAAATCTCTTTTATGCAGTTGTTGGTGAGATCACCTTGACGCCACCCAGTACTGGGGTGGGAGTTCGGGAGTATTGCCATAGCTCGTATAACGGATGCTTTTCGAAGGTTGAGGTACACGATTTCTGAAGTTTTCTTGGTTATGTGTTGACGGATGGATACAGCTGGATCTAGGGATTGTTAGTTTGGGTGAGATATATTTTGTCCCCTGTATCCCCAACACCAGATTGCATAACCAGAAAGTTTTGGGAGTTTATAAGTGGGAATTCAAGTAGCTCCTAGGATATCTTTCCGACAGATGCATGATATGAGATTGGGGTTCGACGTCTAGTGGTCCGCCTTTCCACGGTTGGTTTTACAGTGGTCTCGTAGTGTCTTTAAGAGTCCTTGGCTATGCCGACTCGGGGACGCTTCGTATGTCATGTGCACTGCCTTGTACATGATGGTGCTGTACGATCGAGCCCGTGTGGGCCCCACCACGAGAACTTCGGACGAAATCTCTATCATATGTTTGTTCCGGCTTACTCTGCGAGCCAATCCTTTGTTTTGTTTTATTTGTGGTATTCGAGTTGCTTCGAAGTCAAGTGTTGGTTCCATACCTTTTCCTAAGCGGTGTTCTCATACTTCTATGTGAATACCAATCCTTCTTGATCATCGAGGTTGCCATGTTAATTCCTTTTCCAACCGACGTGCTTCTGTTCAAGTGGATCCGATCATTTCAACATTCGCGAGATCAATTCTAAGTTTTCTAAACGGCGTTTGTTTCATCCGTCCCAAGTTGCCTTTGTTTTTCCCGCCCTCCCACCCTTTTTCTTGAAACACTCAGATTTCTTAATCAAGTATCCATCTTATGGATGTGAAGTCTCTTCATTCTTTTCCTCCATGTTCTTAACCGGTGATTTCTCATGGAGATGCTCACGAAGCTTCAAGTTCATCATTCTCTTTTCTTCTCCGGTGGACTCAAGTCAAGCTTTCAGTGTTGATCGTATACTTTTTCTCGTTTCAAATGCTTTCTCATGTTGGCGCATCTATTAATCATCCACCTCTTGCTATTCATGTTATCTGGAGTGCTGAAGATATCTCAGAAGATTCGCATTTCCATTCCCAATCCGTTTAAGCTATTTCGAGGTTGTTATCTCATTCAAGCCATTTTATTCAACAGGAGCAATCTCTCTTTTAAATTGTTCAACGGTGTTTCTTTTAAGTGGGCCCTAACCCACAGGTCTTTTTCCAGGATCTTACCTGACTCTTCTAATCTTCCCGGAGTTACTCTTTTTTTTCCAAGTTTGGCGTGAGAGTGAGTTATCATCAGTCAAATGCCTTCTCCAAGATTTTTCACATTCTTTTCATCATTGGTTCAACCTTTCTAATTTTCATCCCGGAGTATCTCAACAATTTATGGTGGTGTTTCTTGTCATTATTCTCAACATTTGAAGACCGAAGAAGAGTTTTTCCTCCAAATCTTATCCGTTCTCTTGAAGATTCATAGTTCTAGCTTATGCCATCCTCTCATAATTGTTTTCGATTGTGAGAATTCTTTTCATACCCATCCAGAGCATTTCATGAGTTGTTTTCGTTTCTTGATCATCCAAAGGCCATCATCTCAGAATTATTCATTCCAGCTTTCAGCTCTCGTTCTCCAAAATCTTACCGGTGCATCGTTCAAATATCCTCTAATCAGTTCATGATCTCTTCGTTCTCATGTATCTAAATTCTCTGAAGTATCTTCTTTTTTTTATAATTTTTCTCGGTGTTTCTTTATCTTTTCTTTGTTCACTTTCAATTCTTACGGTGGTTCGTTCAAGAGTTCTCTTCCTTGGTTATCATATCAATTCATTCGTTCTTTCCAATCCTACCGACGGTTCGTTGAAGACCTTCCCAAGTTGAGCAATATCTCTCTTCAATCTTTTTTTCAACGAGAATAAGTAGTATGCAAAAAATCCGTTGCTTGTCATCAATTTAAATTGGTGAAGGATACGCATAACGTAATTCTTATTATTGTTTCATCCAAGTGATTAATTCCTTCTTCCGGAGTTCGTAATGGTATCAATTTCTCAGTTATATGTGTTCATCTTCTTCCGGAGCTCCAAGTTTTCCGCATTATCTCGTCGCGAAGCTCCATCTAAATCATCACAAGGCTTCACCTTGTGTTGTCAACTTCTCTTTCTTTCTATCATCCTTTTGTTTACCGAAGTTCTTCATGGAGGCTCTACATGGTGGTTCGTCAAGGATTCTTTTCATTCTTCAATTGTTCTTCAAGATTTCTCTCGAAGTTATGATCCGTCAAGATATACTCTAAAATAAACATGGTGCTCAACACATGTTTGTCTTGAGGAGTTCAAGCATTCTTCATCTTGCATTCTAAAGTGCAATTCGTTCTACCTTATCATTTGAGGTGGTGTTATGTCATTCTTGACAATTTGAGTTCGCGTTTCATGATTCACATGTTGTCAAGAATGAGATATTTTAAATCCACCAATCTCTTCGTTGGATTTATCTTGTGTCATGTTTCACCTAAAGCCTTCCCTAAGGAATGTTGCTATTATGGTGCTTATCAATGATCCAAGTGTTCTCCTATCCTCTTGGTGAAAGAAGTTTTTCATTGCCTTGGTGCTCTCACTCAAACCAATGGCTTCCTTTAGTGGTCGTTTGTCACCTCATAATGTTGAGATGTTTCCATAAGCCCACTACAAGCTTATTCTTTTTGTTGTTGGTTTTCCAACAACTCCGTTCTAACCTTCCTGCAAGGATACTTTCCAAATTCAGTTGTGGAAGGTGTTGTCATTTTCTTCTCCATTCTGTTATCACAATGATCTATCTTTTATTCTTTTTTCCGGAGCCATTGTGATGTTGCTCTCTTCACTCATCATCCCGAATTGTGAGGATCGGGTTCTTTTCGTGCTTATCCATTTAACCGGAGTGTTGTGATATCTTTCAAGTTCTTTTGATCTTATCAAGTTTTCCTTCTCGTTTCTACCGGAGTGCTGTCTGAATTCTTTTCGCTCTCATTCCTTCTCTATTTCGTTTAAACCGGAGTAGTTTCAAAGAAATTCTCGTTCATTGATTTTTCCATTCATGTCTTTCAACCTACAAGGTTCTCGTTATGTTCCTTGTTCCTCTTTGCCAACAGAGTGTTTGCAATCTTGTTTGTCTCCGTTGTATTATTTCTTTCAAGTTGTCCAACCTCTCAAGGTTCGTGGTTTCACTCGTTTGTGAAGAAGCAACTTTGTTTTACCTCTTCCCTTTTCGTTTTCTCTCCGGTGTCATCCTAGATCTCGGGACGAGATCCTCTTGTAGTGGTGGAGTGTTGTAACGCCCCGAGACCGACGCTTCAGACGCCTTCCATGTATTTCGTTGTCGCCGTGTGATTTATTTATTTTATTGCATTCATCATCGCATCATCCGCATTGCATCCGCATGTTTTCATAAAACTCGTGGTCCGTTCGTAGTTGCCGCTTCTTCATCGCCGCCGTTGACCTTTCTCAGTCCAACCGTTCTTTTGTTGTCCGACCATTTGACCTTCTCTGCACAGTGCACTGAACCTCTCACGCGCGTCCGAAACTTGCCCCCGAACCCGACCCGGGTTGTTGTTACCGATGGGTCCGGATCCTCCCCTAACATCTATAAAACATCCCCGTTTTCTTGTTTGGACTCCCTAACCTATCTATTCTCGACCGCCCGATTACGATTGGACGGACCAGTTTAGCCCCTAACCAAAATCCATGCTATTTAAACAGATCAAACCCTAGTCGCTAGTTGTCCCATGTACCCAGTCCCATCCGCGCCGCCGCCGCTCTCCTTCTTGGGATCCATCCCCACCTACCGCAGCCTCCGACCAGATCCCTGGTTTTCCGTGCAGCCGCCCGAGCATCTTGATCCCGAGTGGATCGAGCGCTTCGCCTCCAAGCCCAGTCTCCCTGCTCATGCCCCGAGCCTCACGTCGCCAAGGAGCACGAACTCCCTTGCCTCGCTGCCACGCCAACCGGAGCAGCAGCTCAGCCGGTCATCCCCGTCGTTGTCGAACCTCGCCACCTCGCCGGAGCCCCAAGACCCCGCGTCAAGCTCCTCTGCTGCGTCGCCCGCCTGCGACCTCCTCTGCTTCGAGTTCGACCTCGCCCCTGCCTCGACCTCCACAGCCACTTCGCCGGGTCTCCACCTCTCCTCCCGTGCACCCTCCGGTGAGATCCACGCCGCTGACCCTTCCCTTTCTTTCTCTGTCTCTCTCTCCTCACACATGTCCCTCCCTCTCTTCAAATGCAGCCATGGCCGCCCAGGGCCTTCTCCTGCGTCGATCAGTCAAGCCGCCGCCGGGAACGACCTCCACCGCCCAGGGCCCCGGCGACCTCACCGTCCTGGTCTCCTCCGCCGCGCCGGCGAGCGCGACATTGGAGCACCGCAGGTCGCCGTGCCTCTGCCCATCCTTCTCCTCCTCTCGCTCCTTCCTGTCTGTCGCTCCCTCTAATTTCTCTCTCTCTTGCCTAGGAAGCTGCCACCATTCGGATCGGCGTGGATGCACGCCAGAACCGTCGCCATCTTCTTCCCAGAGCTCCACGTCGCCGGAGTCCCGCGCCCCTGCTTCCCCTGCGTCCCCTGCTTCAGGTCAAGCAGCGCTCGCAGCGCTCGTCCCCTGCCTCAAGGGCGTTGACCGCGACCCGCGCCTGCGTTTAGCCAGCAGGCCAGATCTGGCCCGAGGTGAGAAGCCCACCGAAACCCACCCGCATGCAGCACTCGCAGCAGCTGGCCCAGTTCAGTAGATGCGGCCCGATATGTTTTTTTCCTGTGCGCTGCGATTTTCCTATTTGTTCAGAAAACTGCATATTTACAGTTTGCCCCCTGTTGTTCATGCATATAATAACTCAACAACCATGCACCGGATTAAAATGATTTAAACATGTAAAGTGCTTAGAATTTTATCTAGTTTCATATATGCTTCTTGCATCCATGTTTAAAATGTTTAAATTGCTGTTTGGTTAAATTTGCTCAAATGCCATGTTAAAATGATTTATTCCATAACTAAATAACCGTAGCTAGGATTTTAATAAACTTTATATGTAAATGGGGTAGAAAAATGCATAGATTAACATGTTGCACTTTATTTTCCTGTTTAACAACAATAAAATATGGTTTTAGGCAGAACAGTACCAAATCTAAAATATGGACTTGAGGATTTTCCAGAATTGTTGTTGATTGTTTCCGGCCTCATTTAACTTGCTTAAATAGTTAGTTTACTTATGCTTCACCCCTTGCCATGTTTAATAACATTTAATATTGTTGGGTACATAAACGAGAGCGAACTAAATAACTCGAATGTGGTGTTTCGTCAATATGCAACTCGTTGCCTATTGAGCTCCACTTAATTTTGTAGTATTGTTTGTGCACTTTGCCATGCCATGCCTCATTAAATCGGACATGCACCATACTTGATTGTGCATCATGCCATGTGTATGTGGTGGTTGTTTACTATGTTGTTTGTTTCTTTCCGGGTTGCTTCTCTCGTTAGCTTCGGTTTCGTTCCGGAGTTGTGAGGATTCGTTCGACTACATCCGTTTGTCTTCTTTATGGACTCGTTCTTCTTCCTAGCGGGATTTCAGGCAAGATGACCATACCCTCGAAATCACTTCTATCTTTGCTTGCTAATTGTCCGTTCTATTGCTATGCCGCGTTACCTACCACTTGCTTGTCAAGCCTCCCAAATTGCCATGAACCTCTAACCTTGTCACCCTTCCTAGCAAACCGTTGTTTGGCTATGTTACCGCTTTTGCTCAGCCCCTCTTATAGCGTTGCTAGTTGCAGGTGAAGATGAAGTTTGTTCCATGTTGGGACATGGATATTGTTGGGATATCACAATATCTCTTATTTTAATTAATGCACCTATATACTTGGTAAAGGGTGGAAGGCTCGGCCTTATGCCTAGTGTTTTGTTCCACTCTTGCCGCCCTAGTTTCCGTCATACCGGTGTTATGTTCCTTGATTTTGCGTTCCTTATGCGGTTGGGTGATTTATGGGACCCCCTTGCCAGTTCGCTTTGAATAAAACTCCACCAGCAAGGCCCAACCTTGGTTTTACCATTTGCCTACCTAAGCCTTTTCCCTTGGGTTTTGCAGACTCAAGGGTCATCTTTATTTTAAACCCCCGGGCCAGTGCTCCTCTGAGTGTTGGTCCAACCCGTCAGTCGCCGGTGGCCACTAGGGGCAACTTTGGGCTCGCCTATCGGAAGCTTGGACAATCCGGTGTGCCCTGAGAACGAGATATGTGCAGCTCCAATGGGGATTTGTGGGCACATTCGGGCGGCTTTGCTGGTCTTGTTTTACCATTGTCGAAATGTCTTGTAAACCGGGATTTCGAGACTGATCGGGTCTTCTCGGGAGAAGGAACAACATCCTTCGTTGACCGTGAGAGCTTATAATGGGCTAAGTTGGGACACCCCTGCAGGGTATAAACTTTCGAGAGCCGTGCTCGCGGTTATGTGGCAGATGGGAATTTGTTAATATCCGGTTGTATCGAACTTGACACTTGACTTAACTAAAACGCATCAACCGCGTGTGTAGCCGTGATGGTCTCTTTCCGGCAGAGTCCGGGAAGTGAACACGGTTTTTGGGTTATGTTTGATGTAAGTAGGAGTTCGGGATCACTTCTTGATCATTACTAGTTGACGACTGTTCCGTTGCTTCTCTTCTCGCTCTTATTTGCGTATGTTAGCCACCATATATGCTTAGTGCTTGCTGCAGCTCCACCTCACTACCCCTTTCCTACCCTTAAGCTTAAATAGTCTTGATCTCGCGGGTGTGAGATTGTTGAGTCCTCGTGACTCATAGGTACTTCCAAAACAGTTGCAGGTGCCGATGATACCAGTGCAGGTGATGCCACCGAGCTCAAGTGGGAGTTCGATGAAGAACTTGGTCGTTACTGTGTTTCATTTCCTGTTGATCAGTAGTGGAGCCCAGTTGGGACGATCAAGGATCTAGCATTTGGGGTTATCTTCTTTTTATTTGGATTTGACCGTAGTCGGTCTATGTGTGTATCTTGAATGATGTATGAATTTATTTATGTATTGTGTGAAGTGGCGATTGTAAGCCAACTCTTTATCCCATTCTTGTTCATTACATGGGATTGTGTGAAGATGACCCTTCTTGCGACAAAACCACCATGCCGTTATGCCTCTAAGTCGTGCCTCGACACGTGGGAGATATAGCCGCATCGTGGGTGTTACAAGCTGTTGAGGAATGGAGTGAGAGAGAGAGAGAATAAGAACAGCTCAAAAGACAATGGATGGATGACTCCTAGGGAAGATGAAGTGGGCTTATATAGTCCCACTTGCAAATATGTCTGTTGGAAGCGCCGAGACACTTTTCGGAAGTAGCTTCGAAAGTTCCGAAGCAACACTCCGGACAGTCCTGATTTTGACACTTCTTCTAGAGTAGGTTCCGCAGCTAAACAGACAGCCAGTAGAACTTGTGACCAATTTCAGAACCTACTCCAAAGCCGATGCCAGATTACGGGCGCTCCAGAAGGACTTGGATTTGGGTTTTGAAGAGTAATTGGTGTGGATCTTGTCCCTTAAGTGATCTCTCTTTGTATTTTCCTTTGTTTTCCCTTGATCCTTGTGTTTCTTCTCTAAACCACCTCCAATTCGTAAAGATCGGACCACCCATGCGGTTTGCCCCGTATCAGCGTGTCAACGATTGATGGTGAGACCAACGAGGTCGAGCTTGAATTGGGTGAGGTCGATGATATTGACGCCACAGATGGAGGGGATCAAGGAAGAGGAGGTGTCTACAGCGATGACAATCAAAAGGGGAAGGGTGGTGGCGGGTACAACAGAGGCGGCAAGAGAAAGGTCGCGAGACATGGAGAGCTCAACGGTGGTGGGTCCACGAGGGCGAGAGGACAAGGAGCCATTAGTGTCGAGGGTTGGTGGTATCTCGTTGCTGGAAAGATCAATGTCGTCCTGGGAAGTACGACTAGAAATGGTTGTGGGAGAAAAGGCAATGTTGGACACGATATAGTTAGTGGAAGATACGAGGCTCTGATTACCAAGAAGGATAGCAGACAATGTTCAACGTGTGTATTTAGTACAATACCTAAATGCAGGGGCATGGTCAAATAAGTGCGATATGTTAAGCCTACTTACATGTTGTTACAGTTCAACATTGTATTCTTAGCACAACACAAACAAATATGAGTAGTCTTCAGCGAGTACATATCCTAAGAGGCAAGGAAAAAACACTCCTCACGTCGCTCCCCAAGACGATGTTAGGGGCCCAACACCAACATTGCCAGAGGCCTCCCCCCCGTCCCTGGCGTCTCCCCTACTGATGTTGTCACCTGTGTCAGTCGCGGTGGCGGCGGGCCTGGCGTCGAAGGTGCCTAGGCAGGTGGTTTGCGGCGGTGAACCCCTGGTGAGACTCGGGCAGTGCATGCGGGGAGATCGAGTGCGTCGGCCAGATGGCGTCCCCTGGTTGTGCGGTGGCGGTTGTCATAACCATGCCCGGTCCTAGGGGTAGGTCATGGATCTGATCCCCGCCCAGATCCATTGTTGGTGTGGCTCTTGGCTGGTAGGTAACACGTAGAGGTGGCGGTGAGGGGATGCTGGAGTCCCACTACCAGCGTTCTTGCGGCTACGTGCTCCTTCATGGTGCGGCTCCGCTCGGATCCAATTAGTTGTGGGTTCGAGTGGTGTGGCTGTCAGCGAAAACCATGCTGACTTCGGTCATAATGGACGATAGCGGCGTCTTGGGCGTTGTTTCCTTGTCAAAGGCATCATCATTACAGCCTTCGTCACCTTGCTCGGGCTGCTTCAGGGGAAACCCTAGAGTTGGTATCCCAGATAAGATGATAGCAGTGCCTTTGGTGTCATTCCCCCTCGGGGTGCATTGTTTTGGAGCAGGTGTTAGCTGGTGGGTCCAGGAGGTGGGACGGTGGTGCATGTACCGCATCGACGATGGCGGGTCTCAGCGACGTGGCGTAGCAGAATTGAACGCGATGGACGCGTGATGATGGACACATGCAGGGTGGTGTGGATGTTTGGTGTCATGGTGGCGTTGACGACATGCTTGCAAGGGTTATAAGTGGATCCCTCTCCTGAAGATGGGTCGACGGAAGATGGCGGCGACGACTTCTCGAGCGTGCGCATGCGGTGCACTCTGAGGGTCCGGCGAACCAGTTTGTTCTCCCGGCTTGCCGTTGGGCAGCTTGATGAGGCCTCCAGATCTAGATGGCGGGGCTTTGCTGAAAGGTCGGGGGCACTTGGCCCCGATCATGGCCGCCCCCATCATTGAACTTGTAGGGTAGAGATAACTGTCGCAATGGAAGGTGGTTTCCAGTTGATCGATGCATTCTTTTGTTAGGCTTTGTTGGAAAATGTAAAAAATTGAGTGTGTGCATCAACCTCCTTTTCATAAAAAAAGACACTATGCTGGGGAAATGTTGTTTCATTAAAGAACATGAAGCAAGGAAAGTATGTGATGCTTCTCTATGAAGCAATCTTGCTCTCTTTTACTAACGGGGCATTCCCTCCGATGACGCAAGGAACAATAAATGAATCTGTTTTGTTGATCGCCTTAATCTGATCACTTTGCTTTTGCTCATATGCTAATGTAAGCTTTAGTTCATTGATTTCTTTGTGTTGCCAGACTTGGTTCTTTTTACTATCACAGCTCTACCGTACTATTGACACTATATACTCCCTCCGTTCATAAATATAAGACATTTTAAATATTTTAATATGAACTACATATGGATTGAAATGAGTGAATAAACACACTAAAACATGTCTATATACTTTTGATTTCAGGCCTGTTCGGTTCCTCTCCGCTCCCTGGACCGCGCTCCCGGAGCGGAGGAAACTGCAGCTTATTTCCACGGAGCAGCTCAAACCGAGCTCCTGGAGCTCCGCGGAGTGGAGCGGACGGGAGAGATTCCGAACAGGCCGTTACAAAAAGTTAACATACTATTATATTTGTGAACGGAGAGAATAAGTTATATTGATTGCGCAAAAAAAGAAGATATTGATCACGCAAGAAACTATTGCATTCAGCACTTGAGTAGCTATTAAAATTGGGTTCCTTCAAACTGCATCATTGAGTTCTCTATGGTAGACCCTCCCTCCAACCAACAAGTGGACCGGTTTTGTAGTCTTCGTATAGTGGTAACGATAATGACTTACATGTGCGTCAACCAAAGCGGCATTTGCAAGTATTATTTTTTTTGAGCTGGGAACACACGTTCCAATTTACTTAACCACGCGCAGCGTTGTCGCTGGCAACCAAGTCAACAACACAGTCCGGGACCTGCTCCATCCACCAGGAGTTTGACACGCCC
Source organism: Triticum aestivum (assembly GCF_018294505.1). NCBI lineage: Eukaryota > Viridiplantae > Streptophyta > Magnoliopsida > Poales > Poaceae > Triticum > Triticum aestivum. The sequence goes on along the minus strand of NC_057799.1, from coordinate 137,666,306 downwards.
GCCCTGAATCCAAAAGCAGCCAAGCTATGGGCAACCCTATTACAGGAACGTTTACAAAAAGTGAAATCAAAGGCGTCGAAGGACGCAAAGCAGATGCTTCGAGCTTCTCGTAGCAGGACTCCAATGGAGGACTTGTCATACTCGCCCGTCTTCAGAGCATTAACCAGCTGCAGCGAATCTGACTCAAAAATAACCCGATGGATGCCCAGTTTGCTAGCAGCTTCAATATCCTTGATGCAAGCAGTAGCTTCTGCCTGGAGTGGTGAGGCAAGGAACTCGAGTTTTCCAGCACAAGCAGAGATAACCTCATCTTGGTCTGAACGGGCAACACAGCCCCAAGCCCCGTGGCCCACAACCACGTGAAAAGCTGCATCAAAATTGATTTTAATTAATCCCTCCTCTGGTCTGCTCCAAGATGCAGGGTCTGGAGTTACAACCTGCACCCGAGCCTTGCTTCCTAGTGCTGCAAGTTCAGTCACAAGCTTCCTAACAGTAAAACAGATTTCCTCGCATGTACGAGTCCTTTCCCCTGCATTAGTTTTATTTCGAACATTCCACCACTCCCATAACATGATGAGCGCTAGCTCACGTCGTTCACTATCTAGAGCCCACAATTGGTCAAACATTGCCATGGGATTGTTTGACTGGAGGAGGTTCAACCTGATGTCCTCAATCAGTAATGCTCTCCAGACTTGTTTTACTTGTTTGCATTTAAGGAAGAGATGCCCGCCATCCTCGTCAAGACGCATGCACATCGGGCACCTAGTATCCAGCTCAACATGCTTGTGTTTAATATTCATCCTCACAGGCAAGCTATTATACGCAAGTCTCCAAAGAAACATACAGATTTTTGGAGGGAGATTTAAGTTCCAAATCCCTGTTCCACTTCTGTGAATCCGCAGGTGCCGGTGCCCAGGGGCTCGCATCTCTGTTTTTCTTTGTCTCCCTGAGCTTGATCCCCAAGTGGTAGGCAGACTTAACAGAGAACACTCCTTTTGGGTCAAAATGCCATGCAACTTGGTCATCCATGCCATGCTTCACTGGGATTGCCAATATCTCCTTTGCATCCTCCTGGCAGAACAGCTCCTTGACAAGTTCTTCATCCCAATTTTCAATGACTGGATCCATTAGATCGCTAGCTTGATCAATCAACACGCTGCCCCGACGAGTTCGCGGCCTCCTCGTCTCTCCCCGCGGAATCCACGGATCGTCCCAGATTTTGACACTCTCACCAGACCCAATCCTCCAAACAATACCTTCCTTCAGCAGCTCGATCCCCTTTAATATGTTGCGCCATGTATAGGACATCTCGGTTTTTGCCACAGCGTCAAGTACCGAGCAGTCTGGGTAGTAGCGAGCCTTCAGGATTTGTGCACAAAGCGTATCTGGCTCCTGTAGAAGACGCCAACCTTGTCGTGCTAACATCGCGAGGTTAAAGATGTGCAGCTCTCGGAAGCCCAAGCCGCCCTCCTTCTTGGATTTCGTAAGTTTATCCCAACCTATCCAATGGCACTTGTCCATCTTGTCTTGCTCGCTCCACCAATATCGATTAATTAGGGTACCAATTTCCTCGCACAGCTTCTTTGTTAGATCAAAGCATGACATCGCGAAAGTAGGGATCGCCTGGGCTACCGATTTTACCAAGGTTTCTTTGCCCGGTTTAGATAGTAACCTCTCGATCCAGCCCTGCATTCTCTGCCATATCATTTGCTTGATGTATTCAAATTCCTTACTTGGGGCAGCACCAACGTGAACCGGTAGCCCCAAATATCTTTTACAGCGTGACTCGTGGGGGATACCGAGGATATGTAGGACCTCACTTTTAACTACTGCTATTGTGCCCTTGTTGAAGGTTGCCGAGGACTTATTCTTGTTTATCATTTGACCTGATTGGTACTCGTATAAAGCCAAGATAGACTGCAGTCTAGCTGCACCTTAAGCAGTTGCCTTCATCACTATAAGGGAATCATCTGCAAAGAAGAGATGGTTTATCTTTGGCGGCCCATTACAGATTTGGATGCCCTGAATAATATCATCCTCCTCCGCTTGTCGCAGCAGGGCTGAGAAGCCTTTAGCACACATGATGAACAGATATGGGGACAGAGGATCCCCTTGGCGCAGCCCTCTCTCGGGCACGAATAGATCGGTGAGGTTTCTATTCACTTTCACTCTATATTTTACCGATCTAACGCACTTCATAATAGTGCCAATCCACACCTCTCCAAACCCCATTTCGCGCATCATGCACTCCAAGAATTCCCACTCAACACGGTCATATGCTTTGCTCATGTCAAGCTTGACCGCCACAAATCCATCACGGCCCCCTTCCTCTTATGCATCAAGTGGTTGATCTCATAAGCCAACAACACATTATCGGTAATCAACCTTCCCGGTACAAAGGCTGATTGGGTCGGTGAGATAATCTCCGGGAGCATTTCCTTCAGTCTATTTGCTAAGACCTTGGAGATCATCTTGTACAGAACGTTGCAGAGGCTGATCGGTCTGAACTCCATTATCCTCTCAGGATTATTCTTCTTTGGTATTAAGACGATGGTGGTTTCATTCCAGGACTCGGGCATAGGATTACCATTAAGCACCCCAACACCTCTTCTTGCACCTTCATCCCCACCAGCTCCCAGAACTTCTTATAAAACACAGCAGGCATACCGTCCGGTCCTGGTGCTTTCAGGTCTCCAATTGACTCAAGAGCTTTTTTTACCTCCTCTCCTGAATAAGGCCTGATGAGCCGGGCATTCATCTCAGGGATGACCATGGTGGGAACCCTTGATAAGAGATCATCTGTGAGAATACCTGCAGAGGGTGTGAACAAACTTTTGTAGTGGTTAGCGATATAATTCCCTAACACCTCCTCTCCCTCCACTACACTCCCATCCTCCTTCCGCAGCCTTGTAATTATGTTTTTCCTTCTCCTCTCCGATGCATAGGCTTGAAAGAACTTTGTGTTATGGTCTCCCTTCGTCAACCAATTAGCATGTGCACGCTGTCTCCAATACATGTTATATTGATCTTCTAGTCTACTCAACTTGTATCGCAACAAATGCTCTCGATTTACATGGTTCTGGTTCAAAGGACTCCTCTGACACCTCTCCAGATCCCTCCTAGCATTCCTTATACGGCCCTTCAACTCCCCCAGCACCTCCCTATCCCATCTTGACAGCTCGGTCCCTACCCGCCTTAACCCTTCCATCACTGTTCGTCCTCCCTCATGAAAAGCACTATTCCATGCCTCCTCTACAACCTTCCCACATTCTTCCTCTTGCAACCAGCGGGCTTCGAACCGGAATACATTTGGGCCTGCCATATGTTTATACCAATCAGACATACATTCAGCTCTGTGATTATAGGCCGATGATCAGAGTGTCTTGGGTCCCCATTTATAATTTTGTGCAAAGGAAAGAGACCACGCCAACCCGCATTTGCTACTGCTCGATCCAGCCGCTCCCTAGTATACCCCTCCAGTGAGTGCCAATTGTTCCTCCACGTGAACGGGTCCCCAACAAAGCCCAAATCCTCGAGACCACACCCCTCCAGGGTGTTCCGAAAAGCATCCATACAAGGCTGGGCCCGAGCCGGTCCTCCCTCCTTCTCATTTGCGAACAAGATCTCATTAAAGTCTCCTAGGACAATCCATGGCAGATCTGCTTGTGCATGTAGATTTCGTAAGTCTTTCCATGTGTTCTCCTTCTCCCCCCATTTCGACTCCCCATACAGTCCTGTCAACCTCCACTTCACCCCATTTTCCTCCCATACCTCCGCATCAATGAAGTACTTGTCCTTCAACCTCAAGTTCACGTTCACTCCCCTTCGCCAGAACAGCGCGAGCCCGCCGCTCCGACCCACCGCATCTTTCACCACCATGTTTGGCATTCCCATTTTCCATCTCAGACTCTCCAATTCTCTCTCTGTCAGCTTTGTTTCAGAAAGAAAGAGAATGTCAGGCTCTTCTGCCCCCCGGAGCTCCAGGAGGGCATGAACTGCCGGCGGGTTCCGAAGCCCCCGGCAGTTCCAAGCTACTAGCTTCATTGATTCTCGCAGGGCTGATACGTCAGCCCACTTCACTTGGTAAGGTGTCCTCTCCTATCCTCTTTGCCTTCTTAGCAGCTTCTCCTTCAACTCCATCTACCTCCATATCCCCTCCATCTCTTTTGGTTCCCAGTTGTACGCCTAACGGGGTTTGATCTTCCTTCCCCCCTTGCCTATCCTTCCGGGCAAATTTTCCACCACGTTTGCCCCCGTTCTTCCCATCCTTTGCACCCCCACTCTCCCTGCTCCTTTCCTGCTTAGTGCCATATTTTTTCACTTCCTTCCCTCCATCATTCTCCTCAACTGGCTGCACATCCTCCATCAACCGATTCTCCTTATTACAAATTAAAGCATCTGCACTTGCATTCCTCCCCTTCTCTTGTACTGCATCCTTGTCCAAAAAGGTTAGGCTCTTCCTACTATTCTTATCTGCTTTTCATTTCCTCCATCACCACCCCTGGCAGCCTCTTTCAAAGGACTAGTAACTTCTTCTCCTACCTCATCCTTCCCTTTTAGTCTTGTTGGCTCACTTTCACTTGACTTTCTCCAGCTACCGCTGTCGCTCCCTGACCTATTCTTGTAGGCACCCAGGTTGTACGATCGAGCATTTGAGTTGTGTCTACCCTCACTCCCACTCGGCCTTCCCCCACTCCAAAAACCTGTATTCGAGTCTCCCCCCTCCTTGGTATATACGCCTTCATCCATGAGCCAAACTGCTGTACATCTCCTTTCTTCAACTTAATGTTGTAGTCCTTGTCAATGTGATCTAGCCTAGCACACGTGTAGCAGAAATCAGGTAGAAATTCATACTCAAAGCGGCACCAGAGCTCCTCCTCCTTTTTCTTTCCCTTCTTTTCCCCCATTTCTTCATTGTCTGCCTCATCTTCTTCCCTCATGAAGCCACGCATCAAAGGCTCTTTTATATCAATGCAGACCTTTATCCGAAGATATTTACCTACTGCCATTCCATCGATCCCAACATCAACCTCCATAACTTTCCCGATGACATCGCCAATAGCCTCGCCTGCTTCTCTACACATCATGCCCAAAGGTAAATCAAATACTCTCACCCAGACCGGAACCTGCCGGAATTCATAGTCCTTAATTGTCTTTGATGGATCAAAATCCTCCACTACCAGCAAGGATTTCCCAAATTCCCACGGACCATCTTCCAGAGCCTTACGTTTCCTGACTGTTGATGGAAAGTGAAGAGAAAAATGTTGTCACCCAAGTCCTTACAGTCCAATCCCTTCAGCGGGCACCAGACCCTTGCTAGAGCAGCGGCCAGGGCGTCCGCCAAAGCGGGCTTGTCAGACAGCAGCTTGGCCATCGCCTGCGGTTCCACAACACCCACCTTCCCTCCCCCACTCCAGTTGATCTTCCTCCCCCTCTTCTCCGATTCAGTCAATTTCAGGCTCTTCAGCAGCCCCTCCACACGATCCATCAGGCTCGCAAACGTACAGACCTAGCGCTAGGGGTTCTACAGGTGGTGTACGACCGTACGCCCCAGCACACACGGAAGGCGTATGGTGGACGGCGGGGGGTGGGGGATTGCGACCAGATGGGGAAATGCTGGCGGAGACGGGCGGCGGCGACACGGCCAGGAACCCTCGCCCAGATGCGGGAAGCGCTGGCGGAGACGGACGGCGGGCGGCGCAGCCTGGAAACCACGCCCAGATGCGGGGAGCGCCGGCGGAAACGGTCGGCGGCGGCGCGACCTGGAACCCTCGCCCAGATGTGGTCGCCTTTGCGGTCGCCAAACAGGTCGCCGAGACAAACCTAACCGTCGCGCCTGGGACGGACCAGCCGCGCTTTGCAAGTGTTATCTAGAATCGTTGCTCATGAGTGTCTCACCGTCTCTGCCCAAAATGGAGGAGACCCAGATGATTTCTCCATGGCCTCGCCACTGACCCGCACGAGAAAACTGCACAGCACGGAAACCAAGGGACGAAACCAACCATACACGAGCGCCACGAAGCTTCACTGCTCCAGCCTCCACCCGCCCCCACATGCCATACCCGATACCGCAGGCCCGGAAACGAACTCCCCTGGTGGGTCCCGCGTGTCATACAAACCAGTAAACTGTCGGTAGTCTGTGTCAGGTTCAGTGGCTCACCCTCCCCTCGCGTCGTCGCCCCCCATCAACAAAAGCCCTACCCTCGATCTCTGCTCTAGAGAA
>NC_057799.1:137653534-137659668 GCF_018294505.1 Triticum aestivum | reverse complement strand
CCACCCCCCGGGATCCCACCTCGCGCCGCCCACCACTTAGCCGCATTCCGCACCGCGGCAGGGCAGCCGCGCATTGCTCGGCGCACGTCGTCGTCCGAAGAACCTGATCTCGCCTCGGATCTGACCAGGCCAGGTCGCGGGCCCGGAGAGAGCGGCGGGATGGCGCAGCCGCGGGGCGGGGCCGCGGCGGTGCGGCTGCCGGCGATGAACGCGCTGGAGATCCTGCGGGAGACGGTGCGCGTGCTGCGCGCCGACCCGCACGCCTTCACCTACGTGCTCTTCCTCCTGCTCTGCCCGGCCTCCGGCTTCCTCCTCCTGTCCGCCGCCTCGCTCGAGGGCGCCGTCGTGCTGCCGCTCGCGCGCCGCCTCCTCGTCGCCGCGGCGTCCTCGGGGGTCCCCGTCACGCATTTCGTCAAGCAGCTCGCGCACCACCTCGCCGCCACGCTCGTCGCCGCCGTCGTCTCCTTCCCGGCGCTCCTCACGCTCCTCCTCGCCGCCCGCGCCGCCGTCGCGTACACCGTGGCGGCCGTGTACGCCGGCAAGCCCCTCCCGGCCGCCGACCTCTTCCTCCTCGCGCGCCGCGCGTGGCCGCGCCTCGCCGCCACCTACGGCCTCTCGTGCGCCGCCGTCGCCGCCTGCCTCGCCACCTTCCTCGGCCTCCTCGTCACCGTCTGCTCCACGCTCAAGTCCATGCTCTACCCGCCGGACATTGTCGTCTGCGCCGGCCTCCTCACGGTCCTTGCCTTCTCCATCGTGTACGCGCACACCATCATAGTGTGCAGCCTCGGCGGAGTCATCGCCGTTCTTGAGGACGTGGCCGGGGTCAATGCGCTGCGCCGGTCGGTGCAGCTGATGCGCGGCCAAACCCATGTCGGCCTGCTCATCTTTCTTGTATCCACCATTGGTCTGGCCTTCGTCGAGGGGCTGTTTGAGCACAGGGTGAAGACCTTGAGTTATGGGGATGGCTCATCTCGGCTCTGGGAGGGGCCATTGCTGATCCTCATGTACTCTTTCGTGATGCTGATAGATTCGATGATGAGTGCGGTGTTCTACTTCACTTGCCGGTCATCGAGCTTGGCAATTCTGGATGAGGAGGGCGGCTCAGTCGAGGAGATTGAGATGATGATGGATGACAAGTCAGATGCAGTGAGGTGATTAAGAAGATTACAGGTTTCTTTCTCAAGGTGTATCTGTTCATATTCTGGTGGGAAATAAGTGAAGCGGGCAACATCCAGTTTTTGCCAAGATTGAAGGGTGTGGTCGTATGGCCATGATTACACGCTTAATGTGCCACGATCGATTCATGTTCATGGTGAAAGAATCCTTTTGCAGTCATTTGGGGTTCTCCGAGGCTCATGTAATGGCGCGGATGCAAAAGAGAACCAGGGAAAACTTAGATTGGTGTATTCTTCATCTGTCTCAGCAGTGATCCGAGGGCTGGCAATGTGTGTAGCATTCTTTTGAAACGATGTAACTAGTATATCAATTCAATTGCGGTGGAATTTTGTCATCTCAACACATTTTTGGTTATACGGAACATATTGTAATACTAAGGTACCGATGACTCTGAAACTTGATTCATGAATCTGCACTTGATCCGAATTTATTTTACAGTGACTTCAAGTCTGTCTTCTAAATGATGCTAATTTTGAGTCTGAGACATGGTAACCACATAAGACATGAATTTCATGCTTATTTTGTTGACCTATTCTTCCACTGCAGAAGTCTGATGTGCCAACATTACAGATCACTGCCATGTAAAAGTTCCTCTGAGACATGGTTAATTACTCTTCTTGCATCAGAACTGGAGTTCTCCATTTGCTCTGCTGGACTCTAGAAAACCCAGGTTCAAGAAAAATGTCCATGATGATTCTTGTGTTCTATTTTCATTGTTTAGTAAAAACTTTGTCAACTCTCAAGCTTAGATTGTGCATATGAAGCATCTTTTATCTTGTTTATTTACTAACGATGCTTTCTCGAGGCGGTAGTTGAACTGGTAACCGCTGTTTTTATATGACAGATGTACTCCTTTTCCAACCTTAGATCAGGAACACGGTATATTGACTTCCATTTAGTACTACTGGATTGCATTATTCCCAAGATAAACTTGTGGTAGTATTCGTTGAATCAGGCGATTATATTTAGCAGAGAACCAAATGAAGCAGGACTGCAAGATTCAGCTTCGTGTCCGCCACCTGTCGACTGGATGCTTCACACCGACAGCTACACTGCATTTTTTGCCTCGAAATGACTGTAAAACATTTGAATAACCCCTTCCTTTTGTTTTTTTTCCCTGTGCAAGGTAATTGATAAATTGAAACAAAAAACGTTGCAGGTGCAATTTCACTGAACTGAAGAAATATATCACATAGTTAGCCTGAAAATCCCTCATTTTCCTTATGGTCAAGCATTTCCCTCCATTTTCTTTAAGAATCTACTCCCTCCGTCCGAAAATACTTGTCATCAAAATAGATAAAAAAGGATGTATTTAGATGTATTTTAGTTCTAGATACATCTTTTTCTATCCATTTTGATGATAAATATTTCCGGACGGATGGAGTAGGTTCTGAATCTGACCAATCACAAGCTTGCGACGCTGACCTGTTAGGGCTTGGTAGCATAATTTGATTTCCACTAACCAAAGAAGAATTGACTCAATTAGCTGACCTTATCTCATGTGCCGTCCAATATGACAGTATTTGTTATTTAGTCTGAGATCTACTTAGTGTGTCGGACACGTTTGACTTGGTTGTGACTAAAGGGTTAATCAGAGTACTTATATCAGGACGTTGTCAGATGGTACTTAACAGTGGGCTGCTAAATATGATTCAGATGACTGAATCTGCACGGCCGTAGCATTTCTTAATGCCTAAGACACCCTAGTTGCCAACTATGCCATTGTTTTCTTCACACGCCACGTGGAAGGAAGCTAGCAAGTCAACCTCAGCAATAGTTGCTCTAAGATGTAATAAGAGCAGTTTTGAACCAACAAACCGAGGCCCTAATAGATACTGAAGATATCAACATCTTTGAAATTGTCATCTCACGGCAAAAGATACAGGCACTTGAGCCCCCGGTGAAACGAAACAATTCTACATTCCTGTCACGCCCAAAATGTGACCCTATCCTAAAGGAACTCGAAGGTCCCATCAAGGATAGAAGCGCATCTTGAAGACGCTTCTGCAAGGTGGATATCATTACATCAACATTACATAATAGTTGGGGATACATACAAGGCATACAAATGCCGCAAGAATACATCAATACATCAAACACATGATCAACATCCGAGTATGGAAGTAACATAAACAGAAGCTCAAACGACATCCACCCTGCTAGCCCAGGTTGCCGACCTGGAACCTATCCCCTGATCGAAGAAGAAGCAGAAGAAGAACTTCACAACAAGAAACATCGCTCTTGCGTCATGATCATCGCAAAACCTGTACCTGCAACTGGTGTTGTAGTAAACTGTGAGCCACGAGGACTCAGCAATCCCATTACCATGGGTATCAAGACTAGCAAAGCTTAATGGGTAAGGAAGGGGTAAAGTGGTGAGGTTGCAGCAGAGACTAAGCAAGATATGGTGGCTATCATACGCAAATAAGAGCGAGAAGAGAAGCAACGGAACGGTCGTGAAACTAGCAATGATCAAGAAGTGATCCTGAACTCCTACTTACGTCAAACATAACACAGAAACCGTGTTCACTTTGCGGACTCCGCCGAGAAGAGACCATCACGGCTACACACGCGGTTGATGCGTTTTAGTTAAGTCAAGTGTCAAGTGTCAAGTTCTCTACAACCGGATATTAACAAATTCCCATCTGCCACATAACCGCGGGCACGGCTTTCGAAAGGTAATACCCTGCAGTGGTGTCCCAACTTAGCCCATCATAAGCTCTCACGGTCAACGAAGGATATTCCTTCTCCCGGGAAGACCCGATCAGTCTCGGAATCCCGGTTTACAAGACATTTTGACAATGGTAAAACAAGACCAGCAAAGCCGCCCGATGTGTCGACAATCCCGATAGGAGTCGCACGTACCTCGTTCTCAGGACACACCGGATGAACACTACGTACAACTAAAACCAGCTCTCAAGTTTCCCCGAGGTGGCGCTGCAAGTGGCTCTACTTTGGACCAACACTCCGAGGAGCACTGGCCGGGGGGGGGGGTAAAATAAGATGACCCTCGGGAGCGCGACTCCCAAGGGAAAAAGGCTAGGTGAGGCAAATGTAAAACCAAGGTTGAGCCTTGTTGGAGGAGTTTTATTCAAAGCAAACTGTCAAGGGGGTCCCATAATTCACCCAACCGCGTAAGGGGCGCAAAATCAAGGAACATAACACCGGTATGACGGAAACTAGGGCGGCAAGAGTGGAACAAAACACCAGGCATAAGGCCGAGCCTTCCACCCTTTACCAAGTATATAGATGCATTAATAATATAAGAGATATTGTGATATCCCAACATAAATATAATCCAACATGGAGCAATCTTCATCTTCACCTGCAACTAGCAACTCTATAAGAGGGGCTGAGCAAAGCGGTAACATAGCCAAACAAAGGTTTGCTAGGAAGGGTGACAAAGGTTAGAGGTTCATGGCAATTTGGGAGGCTTGAAGAGCAAGTGATAGGTAGCGCAACAAAGCGATAGAACGAAGCAACTAGCATAGCAATGATAGTAGTGAGATCCAAGGTGACGGTCATCATGCCTGAAATCCCGCTAGGAAGAAGAACGAGTCCATGAAGAAGATGAAGCCACGAAGACGAACGAATCCTCACGATCGCAACGACACGGGAACTATCGAGAAGAAGCACACAACATAGTAAACACACCACACATGAACAAGGCATGATGCTCAATCAAGTATGATGCATGACAAGGCTATATGAATCTACTCATGGCAAGAGATGATGCATACAAGATCAACACATCAAAGCAAGTTTAAATGAGGCCGGAAACAACATATAACAATTCCGATAAGACCTCATATACAAATTTCGAAATTGGTCCAGATCTGAATAAACCTTATGTTCAAGTTGTTAACAGCAAGTTAAGATGCACCAAAACAATCTACACGAAATTCTAGTCAAATTACATATAAAGTTCATTAGATTCGGAGCTACGGTCTAGAAAATATGAGCAAAACAAGTTAAACATGGCATTGATGCAAAATGCATTCAAACATGAAGCAAACACACTCAAGATAAGGATGCAACATGATAATATGAAACTACATGCAATTCTAAGCAAGTTTCATATAGAGCATGCTCAAAACGGAGCAACGGTGCAACACATACACTCCAAACAAGATATAGCAACAATCTGTCCAAAACAGCAACTAGGCATCTTGCAAGCAACAAAACAATATGATACAACACCTCAACATGAAAACAAAATGTATGGACATGATGTACAGGTAAAGCATGACAAAAAATAAACACTGAGCTATCTCCAGAAATCACTAGAACATGCTCAAAAGTACATGGCAAGATTGCAAATAATAACAGTTTCACAGACTTAGCAGAAATCACTGGACATGGCAGAAATAACATCAGGTTGCAAAGTTTAGAGCTATCAAACAACATGCTACAGGAACATATCATAGCAAACAAAGGCATGACATGAATCAATTAATTACATAGAATAAAAGTCCCTTACTGATCACGAGCAATGAAAAAGATGCACACACAAAATGCAATGAAAAAGACAAATCACCAAGTTCTGATAACAGACAGCAGGTAACATCATATAGCACTCTTGCAACGATGATTAGGGCATCAGGATGAGCTCAAACAAACATGGCTCGATGGAACAAAATGAAGAGCATCTTACAATGAACATTTTGATATATTACACGCACGAAACGGAGCAGTATGCACGGAGTTATGATGCGATGAACAGGAGCATATAATGTAAAAAAATATCTGGGACTTGAAAGATTTCGAGGGGAGGGGAGAAAGTCAACCGTGGATCTGGATCGGGCTAGAGGACGCCGGGGTCGGGGCGCACGGCGGCCGGAGCTCCTCGCCGGAGCAGAGGCGGTGGCCGGCCGGAGGAACTCGGGCGGCGTCGGGGAGGGACCGGAGGGGCCGGATCCGGCGACGCGGGGTCGGGGAGAGGAGGTGCGAGCGGAGCC
>NC_057799.1:137638402-137653235 GCF_018294505.1 Triticum aestivum | reverse complement strand
GAGGAGGTGCGGGCGGCGGCGGAGCGGGCCGGGGGGCCCGCACTGGCTTGGCAGGCCGGCGGCGGCGCGCGGTGGCTGGGCCACGTGGCGCCCTCTGGTTGGCCCGAGGCGGCGGCGGCTTTCGTCCGTCCGGACCGGACGTGTCCGGCGGCGCGGGGTGGAAGAAAACTAGGGTTTCGCTCGAATTTCGGAGGGGGAGGTGTTTTTATAGGTACAGGGAGCTAGGAGACTCCAAATGGAGTGCGGTTTTCGCCCACACGATCGTGATCGAACGACCTAGAGCATGGAAGGGACTTAGGTGAGTTTTGGGCTGTTTGGAGGGGGGTTTTGCTGCAACACACAAAAGGACTTTGCGGTTACCCGGTTAACCGTTGGAGCATCAAACGACCTCCAAATGGAACGAAACTTGACAGGCGGTCTACCGGTACTATACCAAGGCCACTCGGAAAATCTCGACCCGTTCTGAAAACGTTTTTCTCCCGCACACGAAACAAGGACTGAGAGGGGCGACGGGCGCGCGCGAGAGTGTCGGATCGCGAAACGGACAACGGGGAAAAGGACCGGATGCATGTTTCAAAAAACATGTTGATGCAATGCAGATGATGACATGGCAAAATGCAACACACAAGCAAATGACATGGCAACGATGGCGAATAACTGGAGGACACCTGGCGCATCGGATCCGGGGCGTTACAACACTCCTCCACTAATAAGAGATCTCGTCCCGAGATCTTAGGACCGAGACGGAAGGAAAAAGGGATGAGGTGAAATAAGAACAAAACAGTGAGGATGAACAAAGTCAAGGACACTCGAGTAGGAAAGAGGAATGTTGAATGAGACAAGAAGCAAAAGCTCAAAGAATAAGGCTGAATTTGAAACCACTCCGGTTAGGACAAGATAGAAAAGGAATAATAACAATGGAATTTATGCAGCACTCCGGCTGAACAAGGAAAAAAATAGAACATGAACTTGATTAATGGAGCGATACTTGACTTGAGGAACAACACAAAATCTCCGGAAGACTTGAAATAGTGGAATGAGAAGAACAGGGAAGAAGATGACAACTTCTACCATGAATGAAATAGAGAGCATCCTTAGAAGGAAAGATTGAACGGAGTTGTTGGAAATTCAACAACAAAAGAATAAGCTTGTTGTGGACTTATGGATAACATCTCAAATTATGAGGTGGTACCCTACCACAAGCGGAAAAGATTGAAAAGCTGAGAAGAACGAGGAAATGCAAAACTCCACTTCAAAAGAATATGGAGGATTACTTGCACCTCGAGAAGCAAGAATAAGAATACTTGCGCTCCTCCAACAAGAATATTGTCGAATATTTGAGGAATGAAACAAATCATGACGAGCCCCCGTTACGAACACCGGTCACAAAAGAATGATGAGATAGAATTGAAGGATGACAAGAATAAGATTAAGGCCTTGCGATGATTTGAATGGAGGTTCGCGACGAAACCGACGAGAAGCTTGGAACTCCGGAAAAGAAAGATGAAAACACTTTGAACCGAGAATGTGATAAGATGAACAAACTCCGAGAAGAAGAGATAAAACCACTTGTAGAAAGAAGAATAAGGATTACGTTATGCTTATCCTCCACCAATTAAATTGATGAGAAACAATGGATTTTTGCATACTACTTATTCTCGTTGGAAAGATTAAGGGGGGAATATAGCGCCAAAACTTGAGAAAGTCTTCGTGAACCACCGGTAGGATTTGGAAAGAACGAATTAATTGATATGATTACAAATGGCGAGGGGTCTTGAACGAACCACCGTTAGACTTCAAAATTGAATGACGAAGGAGAATGACTCACCGGGAAAAATAGGAAAAGCACGAATATACTTGAGTGAATCAAGATGCAATTGAAAGAAGAGATCGCGAGCTGATTGAAGCATACTTGAACGAAGCACCGGAAGAATATGTAAACGAACGAAGGGCACGAATATAGAATAATCGGAGAACAGATTTGAAAACTTAGAACGAAGAAATATTTTGAAATGGAGGCCTCCGGATAATTGAGATGGAAAAGAACTCCTGAAATACTCTGGATGGTTAAGAAAGAATCGCACGATTGGAAACAAATTGAGAGGATAGCATCAAGCTAGCACCGCGAATCTTCGGGAGAACGGGCAAGATTTAAGAAAAACTCTACTTCGGTCTTCAAATGTTGAGAATGACGACAAGAAAGAACACCAAAATTGTTGAGATACTCCGGGAGAATGAAAAGCAAAGAGGTAGAGTCAACAATGAAAATAATTTGAAATCGATCTTGGAAAGGCATCTGACTGATGAAATTCATTCTTACGTCAAACTTTGGAAAGGATTTGAGAATAACTCCGGGAAAATTAGAAGAGTCAGGTAAGATCCTGGGAAAGACCTGTGGGTTAGGGCCCACTGAAAAGAAAACACCGTTGAAAAGGATTGTTGAATGAGAAATGATGCACCGGAACGATTGAAATATTTGAATGAGGTCATAACCTCGAATTAAATGGATGCAAACACGAATCTTCTGAGATGTCTTCATCACCCCGGAACGATAAAATGACGAGAGGGGAACGAGAAACGGGAAACATTTGAGCCGAGGAAAGAATATAATCACTACCGAAAATTGGAATTGAATCCACCGGAGAAGAAAAGAGATGAAGAATGTCAAACGAGACGAGAATTCACCGGTTGAAATAATTGAGGGAAGACTGAATATACTCCGCACGAATGAAATAGATGCTCGAATAGAGGCTCAGACTCCGGGAATAAAAAGGGATGGGAGGGCGGGAAAAACAAAGGCAACTTGGAACGGAGAACCGACGAATAAGAGAAAACACCAGTTGAAATATTTGAGGAAAGAATGCAAAGGCTTCGCACGAGTAGGATGGATACTCGATTATGGACTCCGGTTCCGAGAAGAAAAAGGGTGGGCGGGTGGGAAAAACAAGGACAACTTCGGACAGGGAAACAACATCGGTTGAAAAGAGATGAGGATTAATCTAACAAAATATGACGAGGATCGAAACCACTCGAAGAGAGGTGCGCCGGATTGAAAAGAGGATGGACAACGAACGAAAACTAACCGCGTGATCCTAAAGAAAAATTTGAAGGGGAAGAGAAGTAGTTCAAAACACCTACGTCGAGATTCCTCACTAGAGCGACGAAGGGGCTGAGGAGTAAAAAGAATTCCTACTCTCCGATATAACTAGACTCAGATTTTTTTTCTTCTAGACTCAACAACGGCCAAACTACATGATCAATCAAGGGGGGCTCCTAGGGTCGGTCGAGGCTCTGATACCAACTTGTCACGCCCAAGATGCGACCCTATCCTAAAGGAACTCGAAGGTCCCACCAAGGATAGAAGCGCATCTTGAAGACGCTTTTGCAAGGTGGATATCATTACATCAACATTACATAATAGTTGGGGATACATACAAGGCATACAAATGCCGCAAGAATACATCAATACATCAAACACATGATCAACATCCGAGTACGGAAGTAACATAAACAGAAGCTCAAACGACATCCACCCTGCTAGCCCAGGTTGCCGACCTGGAACCTATCCCCTGATCGAAGAAGAAGCAGAAGAAGAACTTCACAACAAGAAACATCGCTCTCGCGTCATGATCATCGCAAAACCTGTACCTGCAACTGGTGTTGTAGTAAATTGTGAGCCACGAGGACTCAGCAATCCCATTACCATGGGTATCAAGACTAGCAAAGCTTAATGGGTAAGGAAGGGTGTCGTGGAATTGTCACGGCAGATGTCCTTAGTGTGAGGACTTAGTCGCGAGGCCAACGCATCTATGTAGTAGCTTGAGAGGGGTTAAGCGGAATCGAGAGACGCAACACAAGACGAGGATTTAGACAGCTTCGGGCCCCAGGAAACATCATCCGGTAACAACCCTACATGCTGTTTGAGGCTAGGTCTCATTATGATCACGAGGGAGTCGCCGGCTTGGCCGGCTCTTTGTGTCTAGCCCTAGAGATTGTTTCTCGTTCCTTGTCTCTCCCCCTTTGGGGTGCCCTGCCCCTCCTTATATAAGTTAGAGGGGCGGGTTACATGCGGAGTCCTAGTAGGACTAAAACTAGTCTATCTTTTCTTAGAAGTTGAATACAAGTCTGGGTCTTGCTTCCTTGGTAGGAGAATATTCCTTATGCCTTTCCTCATAAACCGGCCCACCATAACATGAGCCGGCCTTCTGGGCCTTGGGCCTACTCTTCTGTCTGACCCGCCGTCGGGGCCATCATTAAGTCGCCAGGCTCATGAGTCGCCAATCCTCCGTCGGGTTACGATGAAGCGCCAAGTCCGGCCGTGTCATACTCCTGGCCGGGTCATACCCCGGGGTATATCCCCGACATTAGCCCCCAGTTTAATTTGGATTCATCCATGTTAAACTGATCCTGTAAAATAAACACAAGAACAAACTTGATAGGTTGTGCTCCGGGTTAAATATTTTCCTGAACCGGCACCTAATCATCTCTAAGTCCTTGTCATTTTCCTCCTAGATGCATACTCAAGATCTTATAGCAAATCTCTTTTAACAGATATGTCCAAACCTTGCCAATGCAAAAAATCCAGGCACTTCTTCTAAAAAATCCGGGTCAATAGGCCAGCTTCATAACCAATCTGCTGACATTGGCTCTTGTAGAGAAATATTATAAGAAATAATCCATTTGATTCGGCTTTCAGTGCTCTGGCTTGACAAAAATATTGGTCTTGAAATATTCAACTGATATTCAGCCGGCTTAAAGATGTAGATCTTGCCGATGATTGCCAAAATTGCCGGGTTATAAATAACTGATGCCGGGTCATGATTGTTGCAGACACCGGGTTAATCTGGTCTACTCCAAACTGAGAATTAGTCATAAACTGAATATTCCACATATGTAGCCCCCAAGTGTCGGGTTGTCATGCTTGCAGCAACCTGGGACTTGTAATTGCCTTATGCTCATAAAAACTTCAACCGGCGTAGCCCCCAAGGGCCAGGTCATTATGCAATAATGAGCAGGGACTTTGTAGATATAACCATGTAAACTTGAACAACAATGTGTAGCCCCCAAGGGCCGGCTTAGTAAGATAATACTGAGCTGGGACTTTGTATATAATTTATTGATAATAACATCATGTAATGCAATCTCCACCATGGGGCTTGAACCCACGTCCACAAGGTTAAGAGCTTTGTACTCTACCAACTGAGTAGTGGATCTTTCAATATAATAGATTAAGGCTTGTGTACCTTGAATTTTCGACAGGAGCAATTGGTAGCCCCCAAGGGCCGGCTCATTACAATGTGATGAGTCGGGTCTTCAATAAGTTGAGCAAAAAATGTCTTTACATTAGCCCCCAAGTGCCATGGTGCATGCTGGCAGTGACATGGGACTTGCATATTTGACATAATCTCAATTTGAATAATGTAGCCCCCAAGTGCCGGGTCATAAGCCTGCAGCGTCTCGGGACTATTCCTTCCATTGTAGAATAAATCATATCCATTGCGCCAAAGCGACTTTGAATAACTCATCTGTTGATAAGTAAATCCGGAGTTTAAATATCCGGCGGCTCTTGGCCGATGGCAAATTAATACGCCTCCACTGTAAGCCGGAATTTTTATAACCGGGTGGCTTATAGCCTTTGAGAAAATCAAGAATTGATAACCCTTTTGAGACACCAATTTCAATCTTTGATGATGGGCTTGAACTTAATCATTTATGTAAGTCATAGCTCTGTAAATCCTGCACAGAGTTTAAACAACATATGCCTTGGCGACTTAACGTCAAAAGCCAGGGCGGGTAACCACCCAAATGTAATCTTATCCTGCACACAAGTAGATCACAAGATCCCTTGGCGGTTTACCGCAGGGCGGGTCACAATATCTCACATATAACCACTGTGATATTGAATTTGTACTGCCGGTTTACATGACCTGTGCAGTAAGGGTGATAACCCAATCTTTAGAAGCCAACGCTTCCAAATAGATGATGATTGTCATAAGCTGGTGATTTATCATTGAAAATCAAGCCGAGTTAAATAGAAACCACTCATATACACTTTAGATATGATCAAAAGAACTTCAAATAAAATCCAAAAAATTGTTTGCAAAAAGAGATTTCAAAAATTTTGAGGCTTCTGATTCGAATACGATCAGAAAACCGTCCCAAAGGGGTTAAGCTAAGATTCGAATACAATCATATAGCCCCCAGTGGCTTTGGCGTTGCCGATCAAGAGGGTACCGACAGCTATGTTCTCTTTGGTTCGAATACGACCTATGTTTGAACAGGAAGCCCCCAAATGACCTTGAGAGTTGTTTAACGATGCTGATTCAAATACGATCCACGTCGGTTCCCAAAAGGGGTTGAGCTATGATTCGAATACGATCAAGAAGCCCCCTAGTGAGCTCGGCAGTGTGCCGATCAAGAGGGTACTGACAGCTATGTTCTCTTTGGTTCGAATACGACCTATGTTTGAACAGGAAGCCCCCAAGTGACCATAATAAGATAAGCCGTAAAGCGGGATACCCATGTTTGAACCGTGCATCATGGCAGCAAGCCCTTTTTGGCACCCTTTAATCTTTCTGAGAACTCGAACTTGCGAGAGATTAATTCTTTTTAAACCGGAACCTTAAACCGGATTTGAAAGTTTAAAACTTTGTGAGAGGTAAATTTACCTTGAGCCGGATTTTGAACCGGATTTTGAGAGCTTCAAAGCTTTGTGGTAAATAAATTTTTCTTGAACCGGATTTTAAACCGGATAGTAAGAGCTTCAGTGCTTTGTGGGAGAGAGATTGTCCTTGAACTGGATTTTGAACCAGAATCCTTATTTTGAGCCGGAAATCTTCTGACGGCCCTTAAATGTTCATCGATCTAGCAGTAATCCCCGGGGTCGGGTTATTTTTCCCTTTAATGACCCGGACTTCTTGAATTCATTGAAACCGGCTAACTTTGCCGAGTCATACCATTGTAGCCCCCGAGTCTCGGGACGACTCGAGGAGTTGGCTCGAGATTCTCCATATTTGACCATAGCAGAAGGTGTATATCATTGGCGTTGATAGCGCGATGTGAATCCACAGAAGGTTGAGGTGACTGCGGCGGGTTATAAATGATCCCGTATGAGCCGTGTCAGCAACTCGGCCAATGGTCCCTTCCAACTGGCTATTTGAAGTTAACCAAACTGTAGTGGCGGCTACTTGTGCGCCTGCCCATTTGAACCATCCAGTGTAGACGGCGGCTGATAATACATGATAATTTGCCTCCAATTTTGTTGGAAGAAAAACCGGGCTTCCCAAGCAGTGACTTGCTCATATTTAATAATCAGCTCACGCAGACAGGTGTGGCCCGGTATGTTGATATAGACCAGGCCGCAATAGACGGACGGTAAGACGACCGCCGCATCAGAGGCGGCTCAAACAGATGAATCAGCCGCGGCGCTGTAAACCGGCGCGAGCGAGTCAACCATGTTTGTTTTGATGTAGTGAACAATTGTCCTGCATCAACAATAGTGCAGACCAAGGCAAAGATAAACTGCTCTTTGATAAAAATAATATGTGCCAATAAAATATATCTTAGATGGATATCACCTGATGTGCCAGGCCGGAAATAACCCGCCATGAATTTGATGATCATTAGGTGACGTTGAAATCACTCACGGGCGAGTCAGCCGCGGGTCCAGGTAGATGAGTCGGTCACGGCGTTGTAACCCGGCGTGGACGGGCGAGTCAATCGCAAGTGTGGCAAACCGCATGAACGGGCAAGTTGTCCTTCATGTTGCTGGCCGGCACGGGCGCATGAAACGGCCGCGAGGGCGGATGGGCGAGTCGGCCGCGGCGTTCTGTAAGCCGGCCGGCATGTTGATGTAGACCGGACCGCAGGGGTGACGGCTGTATATAACAACACTATAGTGCAGAGTGGTTGTTTTCAATTTTTTTAATAAGTACTGATAAAAGTAAACTGGATGGATATCACCTGATGATCTGGACGGTAAATGATCTGTGTGCCACCGTTTGTGAGATGTCCATTGGACAGATAATCCATATGCAGACTAAAAAAGTCTTTCACGTGAGATGCCTTGAAAAATCAATGGTTGTTGGGGGTGTCGCTAGTGGATGTCCCATGCGTGGCTATTTATTCTGTCTCTCTCTTTTCCTCTTTCTTTTCAATGATTGACAAGGCTGTAACCACATCAGTGTGAGACCGCGGGTTGGTGTGAAGCCGCAGTGGTAGCAGCCCGGGTCAACGCGCGGCGGCGGGTTGAAGTAGAAGCCGTGGCGACGGGGACCGCTGGCTGGTGGCTCAGGTGACGGGCGCGCAGGCGCAGAACCTGCGGTAGCAGTCGACAGTGGCCACTTCAAGGCCAGGGCGTGGCGCAGCGAAACTGGGGCCGGGGGCAGCTCATCGGAGGTGACTTGGTGGTGGCTCGGAGGCAGAGATTGCAGCCCAAGTCCGAGTCACTGTCAGTTGGATGAAGACCTCATCTGTGTTTTCCTTCGAGTGCGGGGACGGCTTAAGGCGCGCTGTTCACCCGGCGGCAACGTCGATGGAGGGGGCCAAGCATAGGTGTAACCGTCGGCTTGGAGGAAACGACCGGGCGCGACGGCGGTTTTGGAGGAGACAATGTTGGGGAACGTAGCAGAAATTCAAAATTTTCTACGCATCACCAAGATCAATCTATGGAGTAATCTAGCAACAAGGGGAAGGGGAGTGCATCTACATACCATTGTAGATCGCGATGCGGAAGCATTGCAAGAACGCGGACGAAGGAGTCGTACTCGTAGCGATTCAGATCGCGGTTGATTCCGATCTAAGCACCGAAGAACGGTGCCTCCGCGTTCAACACACGTGCAGCCCGGTGACGTCTCCCACGCCTTGATCCAGCAAGGAGAGAGGGAGAGGTTGGGGAAGACTCCATCCAGCAGCAACACGACGGCATGGTGGTGATGGAGGAGTGTGGCAATCCCGCAGGGCTTCGCCAAGCACCGCGGGAGAGGAGGAGGACTTGGTAGAGGGGAAGGGCTGCGCCAGAACTTGGGTGGTGGCTGCCCTCCCACCCCTCCACTATTTATAGGTGGGGGAGAGGGGGGACGGCCCCCTTAGATCTCATCTAGGGTTGGGGCGGCGACCAAAGGGGGGAGGAGTGCCTCCCAAGTCAAGTGGAGGCCCTCCCCCTTAGGGTTTCCCCTCTCCCATGCGCATGGGCCTTGGGGGGCTGGTGCCCCTGGCCCATTAAGGCTAGGGCGCCCCCTTACAGCCCATTCTGCTGTATTGGACGTGGTGGAACATTTTCCGGACCCCTCCGGAATCCTCCGGAACCTTCTGGAAGCTTCCCGGTACAATACCGAAAAACCCGAACTTTTCCCGGAACCCGAACAACAACTTTCCATATATAAATCTTTACCTCCGGACCATTCCGGAACTCCTCGTGACGTCCGGGATCTCATCCGGGACTCCGAACAACATTCGGTAACCACGTACATGCTTTCCCTATAACCCTAGCGTCATCGAACCTTAAGCGTGTAGACCCTACGGGTTCGGGAACCATGCAGACATGACCGAGACGTTCTCCGGTCAATAACCAACAGCGGGATCTGGATACCCATGTTGGCTCCCACATGTTCCACGATGATCTCATCGGATGAACCACGATGTCGGGGATTCAATCAATCCCGTATGCAATTCCCTTTGTCTACCGGTATGTTACTTGCCCGAGATTCGATCGTCGGTATCCCTATACCTTGTTCAATCTCGTTACCGGCAAGTCTCTTTACTCGTTCCATAACTCACATCATCCCGTGATCAACTCCTTGGTCACATTGTGCACATTATGATGATCTCCTACCGAGTGGGCCCAGAGATACCTCTCCGTTTACACGGAGTGACAAATCCCAGTCTCGATTCGTGCCAACCCAACAGACACTTTCGGAGATACCCGTAGTGCACCTTTATAGCCACCCAGTTACGTTGTGACGTTTGGCACACCCAAAGCATTCCTACGGTACCCGGGAGTTGCACAATCTCATGGTCTAAGGAAATGATACTTGACATTAGAAAAGCTCTGAGCAAACGAACTACACGATCTTGTGCTAGGCTTAGGATTGGGTCTTGTCCATCACATCATTCTCCTAATGATGTGATCCCGTTATCAACGACATCCAATGTCCATGGTCAGGAAACCGTAACCATCTATTGATCAACGAGCCAGTCAACTAGAGGCTTACTAGGGACATGGTGTTGTCTATGTATCCACACATGTATCTGAGTTTCCTATCAATACAATTCTAGCATGGATAATAAACGATTATCATGAACAAGGAAATATAATAATAACCTATTTATTATTGCCTCTAGGGCATATTTCCAACAGACAAGGCCGCAGCTTGAAGGCGAGGTGCTTGACGGCGGCGGCTCACGCCCAGTGGCTGTGACCATCAAAGATGGATTGAAAGCGGAGGCAGAGTTCAGACCAGCCACGGGTCGTTGCTTTTGGGCCTCCGTGTCTGTGTGTTGGTTTGGTGTAATTACTGTTCATACGCACACAACAGCCAACACGGAAAATAGCACTTCTGCTTCCGCCCTCGGAATTTGAAGCGAGCCAGTACACGTCAGTTGCCCTGGATGCAATCTGTTCCACACGTACTAGTTTTCTTCCAAAAAAATAAAGAACGATGATATGACTTGTAGTGACTTGGTAATCGCAGATGAAAGTTGATCTGTTATCGTCGGGTTGGAGGTACTGCAGCAGCAACTTTTGTCCGTCTCGGCCTTTACCATCGACATAGCGAAATTTGACCTGATTTCGTCGGATCACCCGGTTGCGGCGGCACGCATCTTGCAACTCTAATTTCTCTTCAACTCAAATCTCACACTTCCAGATCCAAAGTAAATCCTGTGTGATTCTATTGCGCCGGTTCTTCTTCATTCGGCCAATCATGAGCTTCTCGATCCTTGGGGAGCCCTTCAAGAACTCAACACCACCGTGCGCGAGCCCCACGGTGGGCGCCAACTGTCGTGGAATTGTCACGGCAGATGTCCTTAGTGTGAGGACTTAGTCGCGAGGCCAACGCATCTATGTAGTAGCTTGAGAGGGGTTAAGCGGAATCGAGAGACGCAACACAAGACGAGGATTTAGACAGCTTCGGGCCCCGGGAAACATCATCCGGTAACAACCCTACATGCTGTTTGAGGCTAGGTCTCATTATGATCACGAGGGAGTCGCCGGCTTGGCCTGCTCTTTGTGTCTAGCCCTAGAGATTGTTTCTCGTTCCTTGTCTCTCCCCCTTTGGGGTGCCCTGCCCCTCCTTATATAAGTTAGAGGGGCGGGTTACATGCGGAGTCCTAGTAGGACTAAAACTAGTCTATCTTTTCTTACAAGTTGAATACAAGTCCGGGTCTTGCTTCCTTGGTAGGAGAATATTCCTTATGCCTTTCCTCATAAACCGGCCCACCATAACATGAGCCGGCCTTCTGGGCCTTGGGCCTACTCTTCTGTCTGACCCGCCGTCGGGGCCATCATTAAGTCGCCAGGCTCATGAGTCGCCAATCCTCCGTCGGGTTACGATGAAGCGCCAAGTTCGGCCGGGTCATACCGCGGGGTATATCCCCGACAAAGGGGTAAAGTGGTGAGGTTGCGGCAGCGACTAAGCAAGATATGGTGGCTATCATACGCAAATAAGAGCGAGAAGAGAAGCAACGGAACGGTCGTGAAACTAGCAATGATCAAGAAGTGATCCTGAACTCCTACTTACGTCAAACATAACCCAGAAACCGTGTTCACTTCCCGGACTCCGCCGAGAAGAGACCATCACGGCTATATACGCGGTTGATGCGTTTTAGTTAAGTCAAGTGTCACGTGTCAAGTTCTCTACAACCGGATATTAACAAATTTCTATCTGCCACATAACCGCGGGCACGGCTTTCGAATGATAATACCTGCAGGGGTGTCCCAACTTAGCCCATCATAAGCTCTCACGGTCAATGAAGGATATTCCTTCTCCCGGGAAGACCCGATCAGTCTCAGATTCCCGGTTTACAAGACATTTCGACAATGGTAAAATAAGACCAGCAAAGCCGCCCGATGTGTCGACAATCCCGATAGGAGTTGCACGTACCTCGTTCTCAGGACACACCGGATGAACACTATGTACAACTAAAACCAGCCCTCAAGTTTCCCCGAGGTGGCGCTGCAAGTGGCTCTAGTTTGGACCAACACTCCGAGGAGCACTGGCCGGGGAGGGGGGGGGGGGTAAAATAAGATGACCCTCGGGAGCGCGACTCCCAAGGGAAAAAGGCTAGGTGAGGCAAATATAAAACCAAGGTTGGGCCTTGCTGGAAGAGTTTTATTCAAAGCGAACTGTCAAGGGGGTCCTATAATTCACCCAACCGCGTAAGGGACACAAAATCAAGGAACATAACACCGGTATGACGAAAACTAGGGTGGCAAGAGTGGAACAAAACACCAGGCATAAGGCCGAGCCTTCCACCCTTTACCAAGTATATAGATGCATTAATAATATAAAAGATATTGTGATATCCCAACATAAATATAATCCAACATGGAGCAATCTTCATCTTCACCTGCAACTAGCAACTCTATAAGAGGGGCTGAGCAAAGCGGTAACATAGCCAAACAAAGGTTTGCTAGGAAGGGTGACAAAGGTTAGAGGTTCATGGCAATTTGGGAGGCTTGAAGAGCAAGTGATAGGTAGCGCAGCAAAGCGATAGAACGAAGCAACTAGCATAGCAATGATAGTAGTGAGATCCAAGGTGACGGTCATTTTGCCTGAAATCCCGCTAGGAAGAAGAACGAGTCCATGAAGAAGATGAAGCCACGAAGACGAACGAATCCTCACGATCGCAACGACACGGGAACTATCGAGAAGAAGCACACAACATAGTAAACACACCACACATGAACAAGGCATGATGCTCAATCAAGTATGATGCATGACAAGGCTATATGAATCTACTCATGGCAAGAGATGATGCATACAAGATCAACATATCAAAGCAAGTTTAAATGAGGCCGGAAACAACATATAACAATTCCGGTAAGACCTCGTATACAAATTTCGAAATTGGTCCAGATCTGAATAAACCTTATGTTCAAGTTGTTAAACAGAAAGTTAAGATGCACCAAAACAATCTACACGAAATTCTAGTCAAGTTACATATAAAGTTCATTAGATTCGGATCTACGATCTAGAAAATATGAGCAAAACAAGTTAAACATGACATTAATGCAAAATGCATTCAAACATGAGGCAAACACACTCAAGATAAGGATGCAACATGATAATATGAAACTACATGCAATTCTAAGCAAGTTTCATATAGAGCATGCTCAAAACGGAGCAACGGTGCAACACATACACTCCAAACAAGATATAGCAACAATCTCTTCAAAACAGCAACTAGGCATCTTGCAAGCAACAAAACAATATGATACAACACTTCAACATGAAAAAAAAGGCATGAACATGATGTACAGATAAAGCATGACAAAACATGAACACTGAGCTATCTCTAAAAATCACTAGAACATGCTCAAAAGGACATGGCAAGATTGCAAATAATAACAGTTTCACAGACTTAGCAGAAATCACTGGACATGGCAGAAATAACATCAGGTTGCAAAGTTTAGTGTTATCAAACAACATGCTACAGGAACATATCATAGCAAACAAAGGCATGAAATCACAATTAATTGCATAGAACAAAAGTCCCTTATTGATCACGAGCCAAAAAGGTACAGAAGATATGATGGTACCCATGTAAACATAGCAAGTAATATGACAGATTCAGACTTCATGAAAATAACAGGACATGGCAGAAACAACGATAAGTAGGCATGTTGGTGAGCTTGAACCACTCACCACAGAGAAATACATGGCATGACAAGGTAACCAACAGTAAGATGGCACAAATATGAAGCTAAACATGGCAATAATATAGTCATAGGGTGCATGGATCACTAGTAACAACCATGGCAAAATTGATTAACATGTAAACAATCTGCTAGGAACATTTTATAGCAAAAGTAGAGCAAGATTACAACAATCTACAGCAGGCTATAAATGCGAACAAGGGCATGGATGGATAGAGCATAACATGTGTAACAAAACATAATTAGAGAACATCTCTATATTATGCATAGAATGACTTGTAGCAGCAGGTTTACCTGGCAACAAAATATAACAGACTCAGACTTACCAGAAATCAGTAAGTCACAGAAATCAACATCACGGAGGCTACTTTGCATTCTTGTGTTAGTCACCACATCGATCACAAAAATACAAGACAAGCACCACTATAAAGATGACATGATGTAGTGCAAAAGACATGTAGACATCAAGCTCATAGGATGCACACACAAAATGCAATGAAAAAGACAAATCACCAAGTTCTGATAACAGACAGCAGGTAACATCATATAGCACTCTTGCAACAATGATTAGGGCATCAAGATGAGCTCAAACAAACATGGCACAATAGAACAAAATGAAGAGCATCTTACAATGAACATTTTGATGTATTACACGAACGAAATGGAGCAGTGTGCACAGAGTTATGATGTGATGAACAGAAGCATATAATGTAAAAAAATATCTGGGACTTAGAAGATTTCGAGGGGAGGGGAGAAAGTCAACCGTGGATCTGGATCGGGCTCGAGGACGCCGGGGTCGGGGCGCACGGCGGCCGGAGCTCCTCGCCGGAGCAGAGGCGGTGGCCGGCCGGAGGAACTCGGGTGGCGTCGGGGAGGGACCGGAGGGGCCGGATCCGGCGACGCGGGGTCGAGGAGAGGAGGCGCGCTCGGGGGAGGCGCGAGCGGAGCCGCGGCGGG